>NW_017296637.1:96566-134393 GCF_001594075.2 Trachymyrmex cornetzi | reverse complement strand
AAAGTCACCGATTTCTTTGCTCCGATTGGTTGAAAAGTAATCCTCAATCGTCAATTACAATCGCTAGTGTGATTACGGCTTAACGGTTGTGCTGACTTGTGCTAGGCTAGCATATCTCAGATATGCAATTTGGTGATATTTAAATAACGGATACGAATGTTAGCGTTATTTTTATTCAGAATTGTAAAAAATCGTTTTTTGCCATATCTTCTGTTGTTGTCATTATTTGTAAATACCACTTTAGCACAATATTAGCACAACATAGCACAACCTAACACAATCTTAAAAATTGAAAAATCGCGAAGTGGGGGGCCGCTGGCCTAAAATACGGTTTTTTTTTAATTTTTCAACGTATTTTTCGTGTATTTGAACATTAATATTCGAGCACACTGTAGCAAACCTAGCACAATTCTCAAAATAAGTGAATTCAAAAAGTGGGATGCTAACTTCGTATAGGCTCGAAAACGCCTTCTCGGCAATCTCGGCCGCTCGGCTGCTCACGGCATCGATAAGGGACAAGGATCATTCTAAATAATAAATAAGTTTTAATAAATTGTAGTAATAGTGTATATCTTCCATTAATCCAGAATAGTATAAATCATGTTAAAACGCAACAGTTTAGGAGATATTTAATTGTTTACGATTTTTCATGCGCGTTATATATACTTCCTTCATAAACTCGAGTAACAAGAATAGTTCTTAAGAAAGAAATATAAATATCTCTAAACACTAGTGCAGTCACTTCAAGAATAGAAAACAAATTTTTATTCAAAAAGCTTTATCTCGATATCTTTAATCTCGAACACGTCAGGACACGATATGGTATATATACGCTCAAATCATAACCTTGAGAACCCCTGGTCGAGCGCGGCCGTCTGCTAAGTCCGTCTGCTATCTTCAGCGTCATTAAATAAATTACAAAATACCTTCAACAAATTGCAAGTGTAAAAGCCAAAATGCATTCTAATAAAACTAAAGAAATTCGGTATGTAACTGTTTCACCCGCGTGTATAAAAATAGTAAAAGACAACAGGCTTAAATAATATTTATAAAATTAAAAACTCATTTGTTTATTTAGTCCGGAAAAAATTCGGCGCGCAGTTTGAAAAAGACTACAATATGGTATATATGCAAGTACATATATAGTATATATTAGTAATTCAAAATTGAATTATTTAAAGCAACGAAGATCCAGCTCCAACCGTAATAGGCCGTAATATTATTACACCCTAATATTAATTGAGTTTCTCAAATATACGGTCATAAATATATTGTCATTTGTTTATGTTAGAACAGAATGTATTCATTGTATAAAATTGCTAATTAATGTTTATTTTCTATAAATAAACCTTTTTTTATAACAAATTTCCTTATACGAATACTTTTTGCTCTAACTGTATATAATATTAATATATACAGGGTGTTTGGAAATTAGTGACAAGTCTTTCGCACAAGGGCAGAATGGACTAAACTGAGAAGAAAAGTCCTCTATGATTTTGCAATTTTCGCAATAATTAAAAAGATATTAATTATTAATTGCTAAAAATTAGCGAAAATTGGTCTTCAATTTTTTACTCAAATACTACCAACTTTACAGAAAAACTGCAAGAGACGAAAATTATTTATTTTCTTCTCATAGAACTCTAAGAATTTTATAATATATTATAGGACCGTACATGTGATAACACCAACTATAGAAATTCGTAGTATATAAAATTCACATAAGAATCATACAAGCATTAAGATCCAGCTAGACCGTGTAAGGCTTTGAATTTCTATAGTTGGTCTAAGAATTTTTTTCAGAATTTTTTAATACCGTATTTTCTCATGTTGGTAAAAATGAAAAAATGCAATGCTAAAAAGTTGATAAAAAATTTTGAAAAAATTCGTAGAGTTCTATGAGAAGAAAATAAACAATTTTCGTCTTTTGCAATTTTTCTGTGGTTGATAGTATTTGAATAAAAAATTATTGAAGATCAATTTTCGGCAATTTTTAGCAATTAATATCTTGTTAACTATTGCGAAAATTGCAAAATGGTAGAGGACTCTTCTCAGTTTAGTCTATTCTGCCCCTGTGCGAAAGACTTATCACTAATTTCCATACACCCTATATATACACACATACACGTGATACAAAGCTAAAAAAATTGTATTGAAATTATATGTATATATCTATAATTCTTTAAAAAAAAATATACAATATTTATCTTATATTTAATGAATATATAACATATTTATATTTTTTTTACATATGACAGATATAAGAGTATTTTTTTCTTATGTCCGAATTATATTTTCTTTTTCACTATTTGTTTTGATATTTCTTACAACAGAATGTTTATTACTCTAATTAATATTGTCACTTTTGTTATTTTATTCAGATTGCAAATTAAAATTTCAGAAATAATATAAATATTTATATATACAAAACTTCCGTTTTACAAATGCATATTTACTTGATATTTATCCATAATTTTATTACACACAATTTAATAAACTATATTTTATTAATTATATATAATTTTGAGGAATATTATAAAACAAACATTTTACGCTTTATAATTCACATTTTACTTTGTATTACAATTTGTAATACAATTAAACATTCTCCGGTTACATTTTATTTATTTAATGAAATTTCTTTTCCTTTGTATAAAATTTTATAGAAATAGAACGATTGAATCATTTATAATTATCACGAATTACTTATGCGTTATCTGTGATTTACCTTGCACGGCTTTCCTTCGATGTACAAATAATAATATGATATTATAATTATATCAAGCCGAAAGACAATCATGGATAATTTACAAAATACATAATTATTAAATTAATAAACTAACAAAATAAGACGACAATTTTTTAATAAACATATTTATATTCAATAACATAATAATTGCGTTCCAACATCCTGTAGTATATGTTTCATTGCGTATTCTTTTATTGTATAAATAATTTAGTCACTGAATAAAAAAGGCAAATATCATCTAACATTTCATGATTTCATTTTACACTCCATGCATATCTGCTGTACAACGTTATAATATGTACATATAAGTCTGCTCTTTATATATTCTCTTTTTTTTTCTAAGAAGAGAGAGCAACTTTTTTCCGAGAAAATACTCTAGTTACATTCTGTACATGTGTATATATAATTTCAAAAATATTTTTTTCTGACATTTTTCATCACATCACTCACAATATTTTCACCAAACTATTCTTTACAACTGTGTCAGCATGTGATTTCTGAAAAATACGACAAACTGCTTCAACACATTAGTTAACTGCAGGAGTAAGTCTTGGCAGTTGGCACTTGGCAGGAATGTCTTCAGAAGGCAAAAGCGATGGCCACTTCATTCCCGCTCTTCATTCATCACATGTGCACTACCTTCGGTGTGCTAAAATAATGTCACATAATAATAGAATCCGACCGAAACTTTTGCCGAAATTGAACCAAATTATATGTCAATTTCAATCGAAACCGAAACCAAAATTAAAAAATAAGAATCTTATAAAGGTCATATGTATAGACACGCCCATACATCATATACTTTACTTTTCTTCATATAAATATCATAATTTATTGAAATGATAATTAAATTTCGGCCGAAATCAAAAACCGAAATTTCGGTTGTCAATTTTGTGGGTCAATTTTGGCTATAGAATATAAGTATTATACTTCTTCTTCATGAATACTATAATTTAATTATTGAAAAAAACAAAAATTACACATATTAAAATTAATATTTATAAAGAAGAGCTATATGGTATCAGTCGGAACTGACACGTAATGAGTTTTCATTTTCAGTTTCAGTAAAAATTTCGATCGGACTCTACATAATAATAATTTTTACTATTTTCATTACTTTACTATATAACATTTAAGAATCTAAAAAATAAAGACTTTAAAATAATAAAACCAATGAAATTAAAATTGAGAAACAATCCATAAAAGTAAACATTTAGATTAATGAGTCGTGTGTATAGTTCTAAAGTAATAAAACTACATAAGCATAAAATTTAAATTCTGTAAAATGAGAAAATATGTTACAAATTTTCAAAATTGAAAAACTATTTCACATTCTATGAGATTAAATGAGACATAACGATCGCGTTCAGCAGATTCAACTGTTGCGGAGCAGATCCGTGAGCGCTCGCTGCTATTGGATGATCTAAAAGAATAACAGCGAACACTCACTGATTCGCTCCGCAACAATTGTGTCTGCTGAACTCGGTCAATATTGGATCATAAAATACAAAATATGGAAAATATATTTTTTATAACACAAACTATAGAAATCAACGCCTAAACGGTCTAGCTGGATCTTAATGTTTGTATGATTCTTATGTGAATTTATATACTACGTGTGTAGTCCCCAGAAACGTGCGAATAAGCATCAACAATTTGTTAAATTGCTAGTCAATTTAACTCGTGATATTACTGCGATAGTTTAATAGAGTTAGCGTTTTGAGATCGAAAAATCATTTCGGCGCGCGTTTCAGGGGACTACACACGTAGTATATAAATTCACATAAGAATCATACAAGCATTAAAATCCAGCTAGACTGTTTAGGCGTTGATTTCTATAGTTTATGTTATCACATATACGGTCCTATAATATATTATATTGTATATTTTTTATAATTTACCTTTTGCCCCACAACCAATTCAAAAGAACGCTCGATTGACTCTGAACATCTCGAGCTGTAAATATCGACACGTACCATTAGTACACAATTTTAAATATTCGCTAATATATTTACTGATTATTCTATTACTAAAAAATCAAATGATACCTACAGAGCGTGTAATTAGCGTTGACGAATCTTGCGGCTGCTTCGGGCGGTAACGTGTTTAAAACGTCTCTGTGCGTTAATAAGGACATTTGTTGTGTATGCCTCAACTCTCGTTCGTCCTTCAATCGTACATCCTTTGTATGGCTGACTGAATGTAGCTGTGACAATCTAAAGGAGAACTAGCTTATATCAAGCTGCAAGCGATTTACAATACGCAAAGAGCAAGGTATTTAAGATCTTATGTTAAAGGACGAGAATATTTTTGATTCTTCAACATTTGAACTTAGGATGTTGGACAATCTATGAAGAAATACATCAATTTTTATTAAAATAAAATAAAAAATGAAACTTTTGACTAGGCTATGATACCATAATAATCTTAATTAGAGTTCTGCTATTATTCGCGCCCAATACATATCAGCGACTGGGACGAAGAAAAACTTGATTGGTTTGACGAGAAGCTGCGACTTTCGGTCATGAAAAAATCTACTTACGCAAGCTTTGTTTAATTTTTTCTTTAAATACACTACATTTAAAAAATACTCGTATTACACATTTAACATTTAAATATGGTCATAGAACTTTCTACCTACGATAGCGCGCGTTAAATGTTATTTTTTATACTGGACAAATAAAATTCAGGGATTAGCGTTAAATGCAAAACATAAAAATTTCCAAATCGAACCAAAATATTAAAAATCCAAATTGTAAGCTGTGTAAGAGTACGTTCATCTAGAAGTAATAAATTTGCAATTTTATTGTTATAAAAACAAGTTTTACTTACTTCAGAGCAAGAGCTTCCTTGTCCTCGATCGGAGTATCGATAGCTTCTTTCGCGATCTCGACTGGTCCCTCGGACTTTGAAGGCGAAGGTTGTTCCACGATAGGCTCTACTATCGCACGAGAAGACAATGATGAATCTTTCATTGGGCTTGCTTCGGGGCTGCCTACTCTCCTAAGTTCTTCGTTCACTCGGATCGCATTAGATAATCGCAATTGTAACGTATCGCGCTCCTCGAGCAACTGCATCAATTCGTGAGTCAATTCTTCACATCGGACATCTCTTTGATGAAGCATATACAGCGCAAGATCTAATTCACTGGAAGTGGTCTCCTTATTATCAACTAATTGAACAGTTTCTGAACTTTTCGATGATGTAGGTTCAACAGCGTCTATCTTCAAGGCATGCTGTATCAAATCGTGTTCCAAAACCTTTTGCATCAACAATTTCTTGAGTCTGTTTACTTCTGTTTCATTAGTCGCCAATGCTTGTCTTAACTCATTCAATTGTTTTTCTTCTTCCGCGGACAATGCCAGGAGTTCGTCTATACGCACTTCCTTTTCATGAATTTGTACCTTTAAGTTATGAAGTTCGGTGTCTTTGGTGATGCTCAGTTCAGCCAATCTTCTTTCTTTTTCCGCCAGATCGTCGATTGTATGCATCAATTCGATCTCTTTTTGTTGTAACTTATTGTCCTGATTACTCGCAGTTGTCCGTAATTGTTCAAATTGTGCTTTCAGATTCTCGATGTCGCTATCCTTCAATCGAAGCTCCGTCAATAACTTCTGGTTTTCCTCCGATAATCTTTGCTTTATATTATCAATCTCCAATTCTTTCTTTTGCAATTCCCTCTTCAGAAATTCTTCAGCGTCAATACGAATTTGTTCTTTCTCAGAAGTTAGCTTCTCGATGGCGTTTCTGCTCTCTTCAGATAGTTTCTCGTAATCTTCAAAATGCAGAATCTGCTCTTGTAACTCCGCAATTGTTGACTTTAACATCTGTATTTCTTGCTCTTTGCCGTACAATTCTCCCATCAATCTCTGTACGGTTTCACGCAGTTCGAAGTCATCTGATTGCGGCTCCATACTAGCCTGGAGACACAACTGCGAATCTTTCTCGGCTATGACGTACTTCAATTCATTAATCTCTTGTTGCTTCGCGTGCAATTCGTTCTGCAATCTAACAATTTCCTCCTGATCATGCACAGATCTTCGGTCTCTGGAGAACAAACTGACTTCCTCCTTAGATACGTGCTCTTGATTTTGCCCGTTAACGCGTTGTGTCAAAAGATTCACTTGCTGTTGCTTCTCTGTCAAGCTTTCCGTAGTTGCTCGCAAGGAAGCTTCTAGTGTAGCTTTCTCATTATACAGAGAATTGATTCTATCTTGCATTTGCTGGATAATTGTAGGATACGTATTCTCGCTCAATATATATTTCAAATGTTCCAATTCTTGCTGCTTAACTTTCATTTGCGCTTTTAATTCACTTATAGTGCTTTGCAATTCCGCATCATCGTGGTGACCTATTCTAGGAACCGGAAGACTATCAATCATTTGGGCACTCTGCTCGTTGCGCAATCTCTCCAGTTCGGCTCGTTTGTCATTCAATTCTTGATTCGTGACCTCTAATAAAGAATCCTTATCACTCATCATGGCCTTAATTCCTTCCAAATCGTTCTCCTTGGCACATAATTGTGTGCTCATGTAATGCAATTGCTCGATTTTCTCTCGCAAGTCACGTTTCGAAGCATTAAGTTGCTCTTTATTACTTTCTATTTGAGTTTGATACACTTCCGTTTCCTGGTCATATTGCAATAAAATTGATTCTTTCTCCGATTTTAAAATTTGAACTTCTTGTTCCAAGCTGTGAATACGTGAATTGCATTCTTGTAAGTCAATTGTAGTTGCTTCCGTGGCATTTAATCGATTCTGCAAATGTTGGATATCTGCTAAACATCTTTCCACTTCTGCTGCAAGTTTCGTTTTCTCTTCCTCGTATTGTATCAATTCTTGTTGTTTTTCCCGCAATTTTTCATTCATCAAATTTATATCAGTTTGAGTAGTTCCTATTATCGAATTTCGTTCCGTTAGATCCTCCTTCAAATATGTAATTTGTTGCTGTTGCGTCTCCAATTTAGTCGTGTAATCTCGCAGCTTCAAGATGTATTCATCGACTGTTGATTGCAATGCAGACAACTTCTCTGTTAAATCACGTAATTCCTTATCTTTTTCTTCGATTTCAATCGCATGCTTCTGGACCAATTCTTGAGTAATCTCACTAACGATAGTATTTACTGTTTCCACACTTCTTTGCTGCATCAATTCGTGCTCCTTATCGCTAAATGCTTGCTTCCAGATACCTACATCTTGTTTCTTCTCATCCAATTCTTTAGTCAAGTTTTGTATTTCCGATTGTAGTGTCGCTTCAGCTTGCTGTCTTTCCACATACTGAACTTGAAGTTCTTGTTTCAGATCAGCAACTTCCTGAACTCTGGCGTTAAGTAGCTCCGTAACTTCCATTAAAGATGCATTGAGAGCCGAAAGTTTTTCTTCCGAACTCATTAAAGCATTGCTTTTCAAAACATTTTTCTCTTCTAAAGCTTTTTGTAGGTTTTCTATCTCCGTTTCTAATCTATCTACCTTCTCCGCAAATTCAATCTTGAGAAGATCGTTGTTCTGCCGCGTTGATGTCACTTGATCGTTC
This sequence comes from Trachymyrmex cornetzi, assembly GCF_001594075.2. Classification (NCBI taxonomy): domain Eukaryota; kingdom Metazoa; phylum Arthropoda; class Insecta; order Hymenoptera; family Formicidae; genus Trachymyrmex; species Trachymyrmex cornetzi. The sequence continues at coordinate 126,112 of NW_017296637.1, read as the reverse complement.
GCGTCTATTAGACTTTGTTCATACTGCTTTCTGAGAACATCATATTCTTCGTTGCTTTTGTTTAAAGCGCTTTGAAACTCAACATTTTGGTTGTTCAAAACGTCTAACTTTTTCGTAAGCTCATCGATGTTATTGTTATCTTTCGGCTCCAAATTTGCCATCGCCGCTTTTTGTTCTTCTAAAAAGTGTTGCAGTTGCTCATTTTCTGCTGCAAGCGCTTCTAATTCATCCTTCAAATCGTCTATTTCTTCTTTATATTTCTTTGATATCACTTCCAAGTCATCATTAGATTCTACTGATCTTTTCTGCGGTTGACTACGTGCAACAGATTTATCGATTTCATAAGATAACAGATCACTCTGACCTTCATGTATTGAAGAAGAAATAGTATCTTCTACATCAATCGCATTTTCTTGTAATCGCCACTCTAAAGATTGTATTTTATTACCCAGTTCCTTATTTTGAATGCGTAATACCTCAACTTCCATGTCCTGTCTCTCTTTCATTTCCATGTATCTCTCATTAGCTGATACTACTACATCAAGCCGTTTTAATAAAGCTTCTTTCTCAGCAATGATATTTTTCTTTTCTTCCTTAATTTCATTAAGAGCTATTTCCAAACTAGTAATTTGCGCCTTCAGCTCCTCTTCAATTGCCGTATCCAAGTCGAAAAAGCTGTCAGTCTGTTTCTGCGTTTTTAATTGATGCTGCAGGCCCTCTATTTGCACTTTATATTCTTTCAATTTCTTTACCAATTTACCGCTCTTTACTTGCGCCGATTTACTCTCTTCGGCAATTCTAGCGTTCTGTGCTTCTAGATCTTTAATTCTATTTTCCAAATCTTCTACTTTCGCACGCAACTGCATTTCGGCGCTCAATGTCATCGTGCTAAGATGTTGACTGCTGATAGCTGATTGAACATTCTCTGCACTCCAACCCCAAGATTCCTCATCGATATTGAGATTTTCAGAACCGTTGTCCCAACCCATACCTATATCCAACTGAATCTCTTGCTGTATTTCCTTTTCAATAGGTGCCAAATGTACATGTTCTTCTTTGCTAATTGATTCTTCGACGACCGTAGGAATTTGTTCTAATTCTTGTTCGACCAATTTTTCCATGAAAGTAAGTTCTTTCGAGCTTTCTTCGTGTATCTTCGATTCCTGGAGACTCTGTTTTGAATCATCCAAAGCTTGTGTGAGATTTGCAATAAGTGCTTGAGCCTGATCTCTTTCTTGCAAAACATTCTCTAATTCAATCTGTAGATTGCCCTGGCTCGCAAGCGATTCTTTCAGTTCTTCCAAGGATCGCGTTAAGTCACTTACTTGCAGTTGTAGCAAGTCTCTCTCTGTGGTGGTTGCCAAAATACGCTGTTCCCACTCTTGTATTAAATCATTGTTACTAACGCTCCTCGCTCCTGTTTCCAAATTATTAATCTGAAGTTTATATGACTCGACTTGCTGATCTCGTTCCGCTGATAGTGTTTCAATAGTCTCTTTCACAGAAGTCAATTCTGTTTTTATTGCAGCGATTTCTGTGTCCTTAAGTGAAATTTCTGTTCGTAAACCGGCTTCTACATCTACATGTTGCTGCAGTTGCGAATTCATTTGTCTTACAGTATTTAATTCATTAATCAATAAATCTATCTTAGTGCTTTTGTCAGTTACAAGCTGCTGTAATCTCTGTGACTCTACTTCAGCAGTATGATGTTCCTGTAACGTTTTCAAATCATTTAACTGACGAGTTACATTATCCAATTCTGCATTTAATGAATCTATTTGCGCGTTCTTTTCAGAAAGAAGATCCTCTCTCTTTTTTAATTCGCTTTGTGAATTTTCAAATTGATTTTGTAACTCTTGGATATGTAATCTCTCTTCTTCTATATTATTGAGTAAAAGCCCTATTTCTTTCATATGCTCAGAACACTGACTCTGTTTCTCGTTTAATAAACTCTGCAGTCGTTCTATTTCCTTTTTATCTGAGGTGTCCGTATCCGAAACAGAGGCTGCATCAAAAATTTTCGCGGAGTCGAACAATTGTAGAACATCATCATTCTTCTGTTGTTGCTGATTTTCAGTAATAGGAATTTCAACTTCTTCGGAAACTTCAACTTTGTATTCCGCATTTTTATATTTGTATTTCTCCAACTCAGCCTCCAATTCCGATATTCTCCGTTCGCTCACGGCTTTTCCCGTTTTCAAAGAATCGATTTCCTGTTGCAATGTATTTGTTTGATCCATAAGTGATTGGTTGAAGCGCTCTTGAGCAGTTTGCATCATCATATCGTTATATCTCTGAGACTCATCATGAAGTAATACAATATTGCCATACGAATTGGCCAACTCGTTATTCAAATTTTCAATTTCTGCTTGACGCTCTTGTAAACGCGCTTCTAATGCTTGAACCAAATTCTGACATTGCTCGGAATGATCACAGTGCTGCGCGATCCGTACATCTTCTTCTCTCAGTTCACTCTGTTCCGGAACCTGTGTCATAGTCGCAATTTCTTTTTGTAACTGCTCAATTAATACACGACGTTCTTCTGATTTCTTCTCAGCGTTTTCTAATTTCTCGTCGATTTGTGTTTGTTTGGAAAACAAGAGGCCATTTTCTGCTTTCAGATTCTTTATTGTAGCAAGTTGTTGCACATATTCATTTTCCATTACTTGCATGCGTACACTCAATTCTCGCGCTTGCTCTTTCACCTCATCCAAAACTACTTGTTTCTGTTCATCCTCTTTGCTCACAGTTTGCTTGTAGATTTCATATTCTTTGATAATGTCCTCTTTCGCCGTTTTCTCTGTCATCACTTCGAGAGAAATGCGTTCTATCTCTGTGCGTTGCTTCTCAATTTCCTCATCCATCTCCGCAACGTGTTCCATTAACATGGCAATTTTTTCTTTCAAACTAGTCGATTCCTTTTCAAATTTCTCTGAATTTGCAAAAATCTCTGTAGTATCATTTTTCGCTTGCAGTAATTTCTCCTCCAAATCATGGATCTTGTTATCCTTCTCCCGCATGGAAATCTCTACTTCTTGTATCTGCTTGTTTTTAACTTCTTTCTCATCTTTCTCTGTCGTCCATTTCTCTTCCAATTCAGCGACACGCGCTTCAAGTTCTTGACATGCTATCTTCTTTTTATTAAACGTAGCAACAATCTTCTTCATCTTTTCAGACTGCGCCTGTAACTTATTCTCTGATTCTGAAAGTTTCTGTTCCAAATCTGCGACCTTGCTTTCTAAAACGGTTTTCGTCTCTTCTGTAAAGTTTTTACCAAGCAGCTCTTTCTGTTCTAATTCGGATTTTATAACTTCGTTTTCCTGTGTTTTCTCAACTAATTCCTCGAGAACGTCTTCCAATCTACGATTAAGCATCGCTATATCCTCCATGTGCTTAGCTTTAAGTCGTTCCATTTGTTTGTACTCGTTCGTCAGCTCTGATTGCACTTTCTCAGCGTACGTAGTTTGATTGTCCAAAATTGTTTGCAGTTCCCAAATTCGTTTTTCAGCTTCAATCTTATCGTTCTTGACTTTTTCAATTTGCGCGTCCAAATCCTTTTTAGCTACAAGCAAATTATCAATTTCTTGTTCTTTTTTCATTAATTCATTTTCAATGTTCTCGTCACGTTTTGACATATCCTCAATTTTTTGCGATAACTCGCTGTTTTCCTTTAATGTTTCTTCATATTTACTTTGTAATTCAATATAACTTGTTTCTTTATTTCGCAAATTTTCCAATATTTCCTCAAATTCTGCTATAGACTTGGATTGCTCTAACATTTCAGTAATTTTGCTAATATTATTTTGTAGAGTATAAACTTCCTCTTCTTTCTCCTTTATTATATTATTAAGTCTCGCAACCTCTCCTAATGATGACAATAAAGCAGCCTCGTTTTCTTTAAACTTGATCGAATGATTATTCAACTCATCTTGTAAACTATCTATAGTAATCATTCCATTTTGCAATTGTCCATATTTAGTATGCAGCTCTTGATCTTTCTTTTCAATCTCAGCCTTCAAATCTGCAATTTCATGTTCTTTCGCCATTACATTCGCCACTTCATCTCGTAATTTCGTTTCGAGGGAGCTCATGATACCTTGAAGATGGTCTTGTAGAGCACCAGTCGCCGTATCTTTTTGTTTTATCACTTCTAGCAATTCTTTATTACCATTCTCCAATATCTTAAAAGCTTCTTCTATCGATGCTTTCCCTTGCTCCAGCGCTTGCATTTTTTCTTGCATGTCATCATATTTAAATTTCCATTCTTCTGCTGTAACGAACATATCCTTCAATTCACGTTCTACGCTTTCCAATTTTGCACCCGATACTTCATACTCCAGTAATTGTTCGGCTTTCTTTTGCAATTCTGCCTCCATGCTTTCCAATTTCATGTTTATTTCCTCTATCTGATTTTTATATTCTGCAATTAATATTTTACTATTTTCCAATTCTTTTTCTAAGGACGCTACAATTACAGTTTGTGATTCCTGATAAACAACTTCCTCCGCCTTTCGCATCTCCGAAATTTCATCGGACGATTTCTGTAAAAGAATAATTTGCTCTTGCAATTCCTGCCTCTCATGAGCAACATTCTCCTTCTCCTGATTCAATTTCTCCAGTTTATCAATAAGCTGCAATCTTTCTCTGGAGAAATCATCGCAGGTCGTATGTTTCAGCTTTAAATCTAGCTCTTCTTTTTCTCTGGTAATTTTAATTAGGTGTTCTGTTTGATTGTTGATATGCTCTTCGAGCTGTGCGATCGTCATTATCATCTGAGCATTTTCTTTCTCCAATGTCGCGAGTTTGGACTTTGCATCATCAGTTTCGCATGATGTTACATTAACCGAGTGTTCAATTGAAGTTTTCCGCAATTGCGTTAGTTCTTTTTCAAGAATTTGTTGCCTCTCTATTAAGGCATTAATTTGATCAGCAGATTCTATCACTTGCATTGACATTTGAGAGGTATGAGATGACTCCATTTGAAGACGTTCCTCCAATTTCGTACGATTTATAACTAATTCAGTATTCTCCGCTGTCAACATTTCTGTACGATCTTGTAGCCTGTTATTTTCTTCTGTAAGATCCTCTATCTGTGGCTTAAGTTGAGAAATCTCTCTTAACAAATTATCATTTTCTTGGGTAAGTGTCTTAATCTGCAATCGCAAACTACTATCATCTCTAGGTGTTTCTAAATTATGATCAATTTTAGAGATATCTAATTTAGCTTTGCTTTCTATTTTTTTTTTATGCAGACGTTCTTCCAGTTTTGTTAATTTGATAACAAGTTCGTTATTCTCTTGAGTAAGTAGTTCGATCTTTGTCGGGCTATCATTATGTTCCGGAATACGCTCAAAAGATTCCGTGGAACCTGTATCGGACGATCCCTTCTCTTCAATCCTATTCAACTTTATGGTCAATTCGCTGTTCTCTTGCGTCAATTGCTCAATCTTCTTTATCAACTCGTTACGGTCCATATCGCTTATGGTTTCGAAAGATTCCGTCGAACCAGCATGTGAACCATCCTTCTCCTCCAACTTCGATAATTTAAGCGTTAATTCATTGTTTTTTTGTTCCAAATCCTCAATTTTTTTCAATAGATCATTTCTATCGTTCATTTGAATAGCTTCGAAAGATTCTGTCGAACCAGTATCCGAAGTACCTTTCTCCTCCATTTTGTTTAATTTGTTGTATAATTCTGAATTTTCCTGCGTCAAAGCATCAAGCTTTTTTAGGAGTTCATGATGTTCGATTTCAAGTTTATTCTCACTCTGTTCTTTGTGTGCTGTTTCTAGTTGTTCTTCTAGCTCAACGATCTTCATCTCTGCAGTTACTCTAAGATTCTCGGACTCCGCGTTCTCCGCTTCTAGAGCTAAAACTTCCTGCTTCACCGTGTGAAGTTCTGAAAGAAGATATTCAAGTTTTACGAAATTGTTCCATCGAAATATAAACATACTGACACTTAATATTCAATAATATAATATATGTAGAATTAGAAGTATAGTTATTAACACTGTAACACACAGTAATTAATAGTCCATCAAAAAAAAGCAGAATAGCTCGTAATTTACAATTCTATTAGAATATATAACATAATTTCATATTTAAAAAATTATTTAATCCATCGAAACACAAATACATCTTATTCTGCATAGACTATTCAATATGACAAATTACCTTGCGTTAGATCTAACTTTTGGTTCTCTAAGATGGCGATTGCATCAATATGCATCTGTATTTCTTTTGTCTGAGATGAAACCTTACTTTCCAGGTCAACAACACGTTCTTGCCAATCTCCTGTTGAGGCTGTGCAGATCGTATAATTTGCCGATAACGTACGTGCAATTTCATTCATAGAAAGCTTTGAGCAAGCAGTAATTAAGTGCTAAGCTTGAGTTACAAAAAATTTTTTGACAAAATTCCTTTTTATGCAATTGATAATTTATAGGATAATAGTTAAGTACTCTAAAAAATTTTAAAGAGTGATTTTAAAGAGTTTCTCTCACACTAAATAAAAAAAAAACGGAAAAACTTTATATAATTATGCCTGAAATAGCCTAGCTTCAAGATACAGGGTGTTAAAGATACAGAATGTTAAAGTTGAAAGAAAAATTTTATTTTTTTCAAAAATTTCAAAAACTACTCGGGTCATTTTAACGAAATTTTGTATTTAAAATTTCATCAAAATAATCTGTTATTTCTTTTTATTTTTGGAAAAAATGAAATTTTTCCTTCAACTTGGACACGTACTGTACCTTCACCTCTTAAAATCTTTTAAAGTACTTAACTCATCCTGTATATTTTTTGTCCCAAAATATCATAAACTATCAGCAGATTCTATTTTTAAATAATACATTATGAAATTCATTAACCAAATCAATATTAACCACATTTAACATATATTAAATTTTTAATATGCTTATATTACCATTTTATTCAATATTTGAGATTGAGATATGTACATGACAATATTAAATGATTATATACATTTTATTGTAAGATAATATCTCCTTACATTTTTAATTAAAAACACAAATCTACTGATAGTATGCATTATTTTTTTATATTTTTAGAATAGAATATTCTTCTTTTTCTATAGTTATTTGAAGCAATAAACATTATGAAAAACCAAGAATTATATATTTCAGTCAATATTTACTGTTTTACATATATATTTAACATCACACATACACCAATCGAATCATATATACTAATCAAAAATTAGTTATATACTCAAAGTATAATATTAATACTTTCAATCGCACATTATTCATTTTAATAATCGCATATAATAATAACATTAGTAAATAAGAATGCCGCAAAAAATTTTAAATATCGTTATTGCAATTAATCATATATCGTTCATGCAATTATTCATCTATTTAATATAAAATGAGAAAACGTGGGATATAAAAGTACTAAGAATAAATCTACTTCTATGAATAAATGCGCAGCAAACTTTGACAAGTAAAGTAGGTACCATGTTATGTTTAATAAGAAAAAAATATTTCAAGTATCATTGATTAGTATTTTTCGTAAATGTTTCGATATAATTGAAGCATACAAGACACACAAGTAAAGAGATTCCATCACCAGAAAATATTGAGAAGTTGTTTTCCGTTTTCTTTTAAGTACTCAAAACTCGCGCAATTGATATTTTATTGACTGTACTCTATATTTGTGAAATTGATATCAATTATTACTACAGATATTATCTTACTTATATAGATTCTTTGTGTTATTGTGTAAAAAATATATACATATAATTATAACAATTAGAACAAATACTTTTCATTCATAGAGGAAACAGGGCAAGAAAACAAGCTATCGCGATAAAAAATATTAACACAGACCGCATTAAAAATCCGGTAATATAACTAGGACAACGGAAACGTCGGTGATAAAACGTTTGTCCTGGTTCCTACCTTTAAGCTCGTCAAAGTCTACCAGACTCAGCTGAAGGTTACCTTTCTCCTCCTCCAATAATGCCACTTGATTGCCCAATCTAACGAGTTCTGCATTCGTATCGGATATCTAATAGAACACACATATTACTATTTTCATAGACAAAAATTCGCAAACATATTGTCCCGATTGATTAATATTTGATGCTCTCAAACAATATTAATTATATTTCCAGTTAAACAGTCAGTAAAGCTATTTCACGGAAAATAAAAAACAATAAAAATTTATATATATTTTTCTCCAATTATAATTCATAATTTTTAACATTAGAGTCTAAAAATGATAATTCTCAATAAATTCTTACCATTTTAAAGTTTTCCAATTGCTTCTGTAAATTTTTCATTTTGCTTCTATGTTGAGCCTTTAATTTGATCATACTTTTATTTAAATCTTCCAATTCCTTTGTTAATTTTATTATCATATCTTCTTTAGGTACCGCTTGTTCAGTTGACAATCTTATTGAGATATCATTCTTCTCCGCTTCAAGTTTATGCACTTGTTTTTCAAGATCGGTAATTTTATTAGAATACTCCTCATTTTTGAATGACAATTCAGTTACTTGCTTCTGCAATTCAGTCTTCGATTCTTCTTCTAGCAATTTATTTGATTGTTTAAGTTCTTCTATCAAATTTTCAAGTTCTGCTATTCTGTTGTCTTTCTCAACGATTGCATCATTACCATCAACTAATTTACTAGTAATAATCTTATCCTGCAATCCAGCAATATTTTTCTGTAATTCGAATTTCTCATCCAGAAGTTGCCGATTATTCTGCTCCAATTTCTCTATCCTGAATTGTAAATCCTCAACTGCCGGAGTTGTCACTATACCAGCACCAGATTCTAATTGAAATATCCTTTCTTTGGCTTCCGCTAATTTTATTTCGTATTTCCCTAATTGCTGAAGAAGATTGTCATTCTTTAATTTCAATGATGATTCGACAAGAACAAAATTTTCCTGCATTGATTTCATCGCGTCTTTCGTTTCCGCTAAAGTATCCATAGTGGAACGCGAGAAATCCGCACTTGCCAATTCAGCTATTTTTTGTTCTTTGAGTTGCTCTTCAAACCTAAAAAGTATAAAAAAATAATTAAGAAAACTTGAAATCTTAAAATATTATTCTACATAAGAAACAAATATCATGCAATATTACATGTAATAATATCAATAATTAATACGTTTTTTACTATAATTTAATTAGATATATTTTATCTGATAAAAACTAAATATTTTCTTTGCGATTTCGATTAATAATACGAAATAGTTTGTTATTTATTACTCGAATATCAAAGCTTTTATTAATTTGAAAATTATTTAATTTTATAATATAATAAAAATATAATATACATAATATATATTACCAAAAAATATATTACCTATTAACTGTATGCTCCAATTCTGATATCCTGTTATCTCTTTCCTCTAGTTGTTCCAATAGACTGACATTCTTATTTTTCAGAGACGTTTCGATCAAGATAAAATTTTCTTGCATCGTTCGCATTTCGTCTTTCGTATCTTCGAGAGTGTCCAACGTAGTCTTACCCTTCTTGGAAAGATCTGCAGACATAAGAGTAATCGCTTTCGTTTTGGAATCAATAACGGAGTCCTTCTCTTTTAAATTTTCTCGAAGATCCAGAATAGTAGCTTCTAACTCGATGATTTTGTTATTTAGTTCCATAATTTTTTTTTCCTTTTCTTGAATATTTTGTATTTGAACTGGCGCCATCACCTTAAATTTAAAAAAGCAAAACATAAATTTTATCAAACTAAAAAAAAATAAACTAATAAATTTTATCGTACTGTTGTAAATTTTTTATGAATAAATTAACTATGTAATCACACTGAGAGAAAAACGTTTGGTATTTGTAACTATAATTACATATCACTATAATTATGATTATTACTGCTATAATAATAGTTACTGTTACTATTATTATAGCAGTAATAATCATAATTATAGTGATATGTAATTATAGTTACAAATAGCAAACATTTTTCTCTCAGTGCAATTTTTATTTTTTTCATTACATCAATTAAAGAATATTATAAAAAATTATTTAAATAAGAAAATTATATGTCAAGAGAGCAAATATTGAACTCACATTCGGAGTGATGACAAGAGGCCTAATTGGTGTGATATTTAGATCCTTGTGTTCTGCTGCTGCTAAATCCGTTTCATCCAATTGTTGCCTAATAGCTTCCATTTTCTCTTCCACTGCTCGTTTTGTTTCTGTCAATTCTTTGCTACGTTGCTCGAATACTTTCCTATTTTCCGCTAATTTTCGTTGAAGTAAAGAAGATTTTGCCTTTGGGGTTTTTGCTTGACTAATGTCATCAATTGTATCACCTGTTACATCCATTGCTGTAGATTCAGTCTTATACGTAGTGTCTTTGGATGACGAAGCTCCTTCTTTACTACGACGTGATAACTTGGCTCTAGACTTAATCTTTGAAAATCTTCTTGCATACTCCTAGATACACGAATAAAAAATTAATGTGCATACAATACATATGTAATTACAGAACATTGTTTCAATAATAATACAAAGCAATAAAAAACGTAATTTTAACGTAATTTCTTTCTTTCCTAGTAGCTACTAAACAAAATCCTATTACTTATTTTATTATTTGATATAATCTAAAATATTTGATTTTAAAATATTTATGAAATAAATTATATAATTTGACAATTAATCCATAAATAAAATCATTTACTTACATTCTTAAAATGTTTTCTCAATTTTTATTCAGTAATAATTCAAAGACATTGATGTATAAATATTAAATAAGAAAGTTTCTTACTTGATATTCACATGATATGCAAATTTAATTTATATGTCAAAGAATGAGTTTCTGAAATATTTAGGTACTTTAATAATTTATATTACCTGGACCTCCTCCTCCTTTCTCTTTAAACTTTGTTGATTCCTCATCATGATTTCCTTGAGAGATTCTAATTGATTTTTATTCTGCTCGCATGTCTCCGTGTGTACCACAGCCTCAGGAGGGCCGCCTTCCATCGCGCCTGACGATTCCTCAGACGCGCTCCACATTATGCACTGTACAAACAAAAGCAACACAAACCACTGCATTATCTGTTTTCCAACCTAACTGAGGATACACTCTGACAAGGGACAACTGAAAGTTAATGGCAGTGAAAGTTTTATCTAATACGGTAAAATAGAGTATCACCCAGTGCTCCCATTTTCCAGATCTAATTGGATAGAATCTAGACTGGGGCAAACTAATTGCATTAAGTCTCGATGCAGATCAGACTTTTCACATTCCACCTCATTTTTACACAATACTTAGTACAGAGACAACACCAAAAATAGTGTATCTTTTCTCCGTTCTTTATTCTAAGAGTATCAAATAACAATATTATAAAAAAATGTAAGTGTCACAAATTAATATTATTAAACACTTTATTAATATCATATCATTTTATGAATCAATTAATTATACATCATTAGGATGTTTCAGAATTATTCCTTTTTATTTCTATTATTGTCCATTATATTAGTATTAATTCTTATTTTCATTACTTTAAAAAATTAACGTTAGTTTTTCAGTTTTTTATCTTTAATAGCTGCATAGTGTTAATCGCAAGAAAATATGCAGAAAATATTTGCTGATCATGCCTATAATACATAAAATTACAAATATAGATAAAATTCATAAATAAATTATATTATAACTCAAATTTCTTTTTAAAAAATTAAATCTTTATTATATACACTCATTCATCCATTTATTTAAAAAAAAAAAATATTACTCATATATTCTTAGGTGATACAGTGGATATACAATTCCTGTCCCAATTTAAATTTGAGTTTATCCTTTTTTATTTCAAAAATAAGATACGATACTATATATTGAATTTAAAAAAAGTGCTTTGATTCTATTTATTATATAAAAACAATTGATTATTGAATTTAAAACAAATTTATACTTTTTCTTAGGAAACAGCATAGGAAGCTTTTACATACAAATATTTTACTTCACATATACAAAAATATTTGCATTTTTTAAAGAATAACCTCTGTACGTTTTTATTAAAATTATATATTCACAATAACAATGCAAAATTAATATAAAGATTGTTTCTTTGGTATGTTTTTAATGAATGTTTATTAATTCAAAAACATTACATAGAACAATACAAAAATAATAGATAGAACAATTCACACAAAAACAATAAAATATTATATTTTATATTCAACGTGAACTTATATAAATTACATACTTCGTATTATTATTTTCAATTGTTTACTTTATATTGTATTATTATCTTCGGTAATATAACTGAATACAATAATTTTATAAATATAACAAAATATAAAAAAATAAATATAAAAAGGAGTTTAATAACTAGAATATTTGTATTTTTTATATATCTGCATTTTCAAATTTCAAAGCTAAGCAATACATGTATTAGGTACATACATACATATATATATATATATATATATATATATATCAAGGACAAAAAGTGCGCAAATATAACGAAAAAATATCATAAAACAGCGGTATAACATAAACGAAAATAAAGACATGCATATCAATTTCGTCAATTTAACAATCTTCGAGAACAAAAAAAAGCCAAGTCTTCAGATTGTAATTGTGAGTCGTAAGAGCAAGATCAACAATGCTGCTGAGAGTGCAAAGTAATAACAAATTTTAAGAAAAATTCACTTAGGCGCACAGCCTGTGGAATCCTCGCGGATCGGAAATAGTGGTCATGCAAAACTGTTCGGTTATCTGGAACGGACATATCGGACTTCGCCGAATGCCGAACGACCGAACACGTAGCAAAGTGACGTAATCCACGCGAGGGACGCACGCGAAAGAAATGCGAGATGTGAGCGCGCGTTTCTCCAACTCGCGGATGTCGTCGGGGGACGATCGGGAACGGGGAGATCGCGACTTGGGAGTCTTCCCGGTGCAACATTTACGTACCTTCTGTTTGACGTCGCGTGAAGTGTCAGGAGGGTAACACGTCGCCACTCATAATTAGGTCGCTCTGTCGCCGATCGCGGTTCCTCGGCGCTGCGAGTGAGCGCACGTCAGACACGCATACCACGGTGGAACGGTCCGCGGATATGCGATGATACGCGATAGCGAGTGACAATGAAAATTCTACGTGAATCCACAAGAACGAACCGACATCATCATCGTCGTGCCATGATATTCTTACGGCCGGAAGTACCGAAGGTATGCGCGCCGCACCGTGGCGAGTATCACCATTATCTTCTAGAGAAACAAAATTGCAGTATTTGCAGTTGGTAAATTATTAACAATAGATAAAGGATACATTCGGAGCAGAGTTGCGCTAAAGTCTCTATAGATAGAATATAATGTGCCTATTGTTCTGTTGTCGTTGCTTTGGACTACACATAAAGTTTTTATTTTACAGCTTATATATTTTTATTTATCAATATTAAAATTAAATGTATTAACAATCATGAAATTTATAATTACTTTTTTCTATTGTTTTATTCGCTTTGTAATAAATTTACATATTTTACATTATTTATATATACATTACTTATATATATATATATATACTATTTACATAAAAAAGATTCGTATAAACTTATTAACAATAAACTTAACAATACATAAATACTTCATGTAAACGTCATTTTGAAATACACCATCCTAATTCGAGGAATAACGCTGTAACTTTCCATTCGGTGATACGCAATTAAGTCGACACAAGCGTACGTCGTTCTATTATCTTCGTTAGCCACTGAATACAAAAAAGGCAGAATGATGTGTCATCAAGTGGAAAATATCCATTAGAGCTATTTATGTCATTATATATTTATCTTTATATAGTTTCGTTCATTAGACATAAAATAAAAATGGGAATGACATAAGTACTGTTAACCCTAAAAAAGGAACTTATCTTCCGATAAGGACAATAATTCAGTAATGAATCTGATTCTTCTAATTTAGAAGCAGATCAACATGCAGTATCTTTTTTTATTTCATTCCTGTATTCTTCAAATTTATTTCTATCAAATTTTATTTTATCACTTCCCAGATAAGTATAAAGAGTCCAAAAAGAATTCTTTTTTATTCCCAATTTATACGAAATAAAAATTCCTCTATTTCGTCTTATTTATGTTCTAAAAATATTTCTGAGAGTCTCAAAAGATCACTTAATTCACATTTATGTCATCAATTGTAAACTCCCGGGAAAAAATGTTATATAAATAGACATATTTTATAGTAATTGTATATAAAATATGTCAATTTTTTATATAATTATATATAATTGTATATGAAACATTTTTTCCCGGACCCTTTTTTAAATTCAAAAGATATCCTTTTTTATTTTATATAAAAATAAATCATACTTTGACTTTTATGCAAATTAAATAATTACTTTTATTAAAAGTAACGTATATACAAATACAGGGTGTTTCTGAAATAATGCCCACTAATCATATAGTGCTATTTCTAATAAAAAACTGAATCGAAAAGTCCTCTATCATTTTGCAATTTTCGCAGTAGTTAACGAAATATTAATTTCTAAAGGTTACTGAATAAACGGATAAAATCGATGTATAAAACAATTTAAAGGTATTTTTCAATGTTCTTTGTGAAACATTTTAAAGATGTTTCTTAAAGAGAGAGAGAGAGAGAGAGAGAGAGAGAGAGAGAGAGAGAGAGAGAGAACTCTTAAAGATATCTTAAAAGTTGTTTTATATGTCGATTTTAAATATTTTGCTCAGTGGGTAATTAAAAAAAAATATTGGGAAAATTGCAAAATGGTAGAGGACTTTTCGATTCAGTTTTTTATTACGAAAAGCACTATATGATTAGTGTGGGCGTTATTTCAGAAATACCCTGTATACATATAAATATATATATATTTGCACTATATATTTTTGAATCCTCTTTGAGTTAATTTCAAACAGATTACGCTATTCCACAAAGAACTTAAGAAGATGAATATTCTTCAAAATCAAATGGATCAGTTGCGCTATCTGGGTTAATATTCTTATTTTTATCAAGAATATTACAACTTTATTCACTAATGAGTGAAATACAAATAAAATTACGCTACGTACTTCTAACTGGAATAATTTTTTATTCAAGCGAGGACCCGACAACGCGAACAGTTATATACACCAAATCAAGGTCAATATGTACATTAGAATAATTAATTTGTAATTATACAGTGTCGAAAAATAACGTTGAAATTGAATAAGCGCTTCGACGACACTCTGACATCCGTATCAGTTGTATCACCAGGACACGCTGAACATATTCTTGACGTCGGCATCGCGCGAAGGCAAAGCATCGCGCGCAACGCAACGGCGCACTTGCAGCTCTCGGCGCCGCTCGCGTCATCGCCGTCGGTGTGCCTATCGACTATCCGCGCTTGCCCGTGATTGTCGAGGAGCAGCGTAGTTTTCCCAGTTTGACGCACCGCCGCCGTGTGTACGACGATGGAGGTGCAGCGGCTGTGCAAAGGTAGGAAAATTATACGATCGCATGGAGAAATCGTACGAGTACCACGAAAATATCCCATCGCGCTTGGCCCTCCCTAACTCTCCCACTTGATAGCTCGCGGTCATGGATGAACGGTTGAAGGAAGTCGACGTACGCATGAGAGGTACGCGCCTATGTTCGCAGTATACGTGTTATGGATGAACCATTTTATCTTCCCTACTCTGCGAAGGAAAGAACCTATTCCACGATCATTTTGACTTTGATGACTTTTGATGGTCGCGAACGAAATTCCGATAGCGATGCGCGCGAACAGGATTTGAGCTGTGACTTCTTTCACGACGAGGAGAGAGGAGTTTTCTGCGCGAGAGTTCGTTCTCCCGTTGGCGATTTTCTTCTCGCGAATTTTTTCATCGCCGAATTCCCCTTCGAACGACTCTCAGAGAGTCGAGAGTAGAGAGCGAAACTTGTCCGCGGAGAACTCGAGCTTTCTATCGTACGTAGAAACTATATCGTGCGAATTTCTATTTTTTTTTTCCGAGAAAAAACGAGGCTTCCGTAGAAATGATATCGTTTTGTCTTTTTGTTCGATATCACTTTGTGAGGTGGCAGCGGATAACGCAGAAAAATTCCACATGAAGAAATTGGAGCTTCGCACGTTCACCGATGCGCGTAATATACACTTGATCAATAACGAAATTTCTGTTTTCATCGTGAGGGCTTGACCCGGTTTCCCTTGTTCTGAAACGGAATGTCGTGTCAAAACATCGATATTTCGCTTGCGACGCGTCACGGATGCTTTTGTGTGCGCCAATTCTACAAGAACGAATCTAACTCCGAAAATTCGTTCTACTGGAAACAAAGTTAATGATAAATGTATCGTAACGTCTGACTATTTGTGGAAACCAATATCCACATATTTGATTATATTTAGTCTGCTATATACTTCGTTTTATCTATATAAAACTAATTACATCGGCTTAGTCGAGTTCCTCCTTTAAATACCAATCTATTTACATTGTAGATTAATTTACATTATAATCTTATCGATCTCTTTTTTTTTAATCTGTATATGATTGAAAAGTGTTGCATGTTTATGCAATATGCTAATTAAATGTAGATTCACATAATACATTATTTACACCTGAACTGCGCACCAATTTGTGCAAATTTAAGCTCCTTATAGAATAAATCTTATAATAAAATTAATACGACAGTTACAATGTAGGTACAAACAACGCTTTCCAGTCGCTTTTAGGTATAAAAAGAATACTTATTTAATAATAAAAATTATACATTGGTTGCATTGGAGCAAATTATTGATTAAAATTGTAGAATTTCTCAAATCTTGGTTTTTCACTTGCTTCCAAGATTATTCCTCGTAGCTTAGAGATTTACATCACTTTTAATACTTTGTTTCGCATTTAAATTGAATTCTATGATTAATTCATGTTGAGCGGTTGAGGGGGAATTTTAATAATTTATAAACCTTTTTTTCGTCATAAAACGTATTCTAGGGTATAATTTCCTTTTTTATTGTATATCTTATAAATTACGTTATTTACAATTCATTTTCTCAAATTATGATGAAATTTTATGTTTTCTATTGCATGATTTTTCCTTATTTGAACAAAACTTTGTTTTATATTTCTTTCTTTCTTTCTTCCTTTACTTACAATAATATCTTGCTAATCTATAAAGAGAACAAAGGAGCAAAGTTTATTTAATTATTAGTAACTAATGTTGATGCGATCAAGTCATAACACTGTGTTGGAAATCAGTCATGTGCATTGTCTTGTACTATATCATACATCCTCATCTTCGATGCGATAAGATTTCATTTATATTGTTACATCAACGGATATGACATTTTATTTCACTAAGATTGTGTTCAAGGAGGCCAGTGTATATCGAAGCCTTACCTCTAGTAATAACGATCTAAAAATAGCCTTAAATCTAACAAAATTGTATGTTCTTAGCAATTCGCAATTTTTTTTACATTAGCGTGAATGTCATATCTCTAGGGTTGCCAATTGACCGGTAACGAACTGGCCTGGCCGTTATTTTTACTCTCTGACCGGTTGCTGATGGACTCTCAGAAAAGATTTCTAATATCGAGAAGAAAAATATTCTTGACATACTTAATCTTAGTTCAACTGTATACAGTATAAAATTATAACTGTACTAAAATTAAATCAATTTTTATTCTACTCCCTCGAATAAAATAAAATCGACATCTTGTCTTGAGACTAGTATATAACATATATAAATTTAGGTTTATATATTTTTACGTTTAAAATAAGTCTATGTAGTGTTATATACGTGATGCTACAGCATCATATGACAGCGAAGCTCTCGTGATGTAGCGCGCTTAGATGAGATACGCGGAACGAAAGATTCTGAGTTCGAATCCTAACTGCAAGTTTTCTGTTGCCGAAAAATATAATCTAAATTTTTCTGTTAAGAAAATGAATGGAATAGCATTAAGAATATTTTATACTAGATTTTAGAATTTTTCATTTAAGAAGAAAATATTCTTTTCTGAAGAATAAATATGATTGGCTCTATATATTGTACATTTTATTTTATTCTAGTTCGAAGAGTAATATCATTGAATAATAGAAATCTTTTCTATGAGTGTACACGTATCTTACCGGCCATTGACCTTGGTCGGTAAGATCCGGCCAAATTTGAAAAGAATTTACAAATGATTGTGGAGTGAAATGTATTTTTAGTATTATGAATAATTTATGGACAGATGATTCAATCGACTTGATAATTAAGATAGAAATTTATGTATGAATATTTAAAAAATCATTCAGAGAACCGTATTCAGAATTCCTGTATATATTAGCCATTCTACATTGATAATTGCTGCCAAATCGGACAAAAATATGATTTTAAACAAAAAAAAAAGTAGACTAAAGGCTAACGTCCCATGAACGGAAATTTACAGCTGAACGGAACAGCGAGACCAATCATAATCGCAGAAAAAAAAGGAGAGTAATGACTGCAGAGTTATAATTGATCGCGCTGTTCCGTTTCGTAAATTTCAGCTCTATAAAGCTAGCAGGACCAAATCAGCAGAATCGAATCAAACCTATCAAAATTTTTAATACGTATTTTGTACCAAATTGTACCATTAATGATAATTTTGTACCGTGTGTGAAAAAAATCGTGGCGCTGCTGGCTTAATATTAAGCTGGCAGGACCATTTCATTTTTTTTTTAATTTGCTAACATACCTATTCTACAGATAAAAATATGACACACGTGTCGTTCGCGAAAAAAATGTGAGATTTTTTTTGTAAAGTTATTGATTTGTAAGTTGCATAAATTTAAAATATCGCTCATATTCAAATAATTATATCGCTCGAATATTCAAATAATTATATCGAAACCGTTATCATACAAAAAAATGCAAAATTTTCTGAGATTAAAAGTCCGATTCTAAAAATCTTAAATTGTTCTACGGATGGATTATTTTTAATTTAGCATTTTTATATAAATAAATCATTTTCCATTTGTTTACAATTTTTATGAACATTTTTCATCATCAATTAAAAAATTTTGTAAAAGTATCATCATGTTTCATCACTGAGCTGTAAATTTCCGCATGGAACGCCAGCCTAAGGAATTTCAGTTACGTTTATTTAATGTTCATATTTTTTAATAAATAAAGAAAAATTTTAATACATAAAAAAAATGTTATTATTGTTTTTACTTAATTACACATAGCTTTATCTTGAATTATTATATACCTCCGAAATTATTTAAATAAAGGTTGCGGTTATGGCCAGTAAAAATTGGTAATTTTATATAATCCACGTGAAAATACCGGTAATAACTTTGAATTTTAAAGTTGGCAACCCTACGTATCTCTTTCCATTCTTTCTCTATTACTAACTTTATTTTTATCAAGATAATGGATTTATAATGGAACTTCTTCTTTTCCCGAATATTTAACGATTATTTAGTAGATTCACATTATTAGATTTATTGCGTAGTTATGGAAGGTACGTTTCTTTGTTACTTAAAAATATACAAATATCAGTAAAAGCTCTCTAAATTTACTATTTTTTTGAATATTTCATTAATTTGAATGAAATATAAACTGATGCAGTGTAAACTGATGTTAGCAATATTTTTTATTTCGTATAATTCTAGTGTTATTATTTTCAAAATAAATGTATAACTAAAAATGTAACATTAATAAATTGAAACTCTGTTAATTCTGTTATAGATTTCCTTTTCTAATATAATTGCCCAATAATTACTATGTTGGTATTTAACTTAATCCCGCTATTTATCAAAAAGATACATTATCAATTTTTTCTTTATTGACTGACATAAAAAATATCGATTATTGTATTTAATATTTAAAATATTGTTATATTTCAAGGGAAGTTGTTTTATGTTATTTATATATAAAACATTTTTATATATAAATGTCTATTTATTATATATAAATGTTTCAAATCTTTTAATTTTTATATTAATACAATTTGTCATCCAAATAATGTGCTTATGTTTTATTGTCAGTAATCTACAACATACTTCCAATTTCTGTCGTAAAATTTTAATTCTTTTTATCTTTACTTTTTAAAATTTTTTTGCATATTCCTAAGCGATCATCCTAAGCTGTACCCCATCTGTAATACATAGCGTTGCTTGACCTCTGCGATTGTACGGGAACTTCGATAATCCACGAACTCCGCGAGGTCCGGTTTTTTATTAACTGATTGAGCTTAATTACAAATTAACCAGATAACGATAAACCGTGCTTGAATGTTAATAGATGTATAATTATGACATATCTAATCAATAGATATCATTACAGCAGTATTACAGCAACATTGCAATATTCCAACAATATTGTATTGTATAAATAGTTCTACTTTTCATATATAATTTTATGTATATATATATATATATATCATATAAAAAATTACGTGTGAAAAAACATTATATATAAAATTACTATAAATAAAAAATTGAATTATATTCATATATTTCTTATGGCCCAGTGAAAAATTTTGCGTACGTTACTATGTATAACTGTATACATAAATTAATATTGTTTCCTAAATTATACATATATAATTATATTACATATTAAATTTGCCCGAAATTTTTATATATAATTATATATGGAATTTTTTTCCCGTTATATATATTTATATATAAATCAATAGTTCTATTCAATTATATATAAACTGATTAAAAATTTTATATATAATTATATGTAATTACATATAGAACTTTTCCCGGATGAAATATTGTATAAAGTTATTATTCAATCTATATGAAATATAGAAGTAAACGTTATTTATCTACACTGAAAACGTTAGAAAAATAGGATTATAATCTTCTACATAATTTTTTCAATATATAAAAATTGAAAAAATTTTATCTCTTTCCATAAAATAATTACTTATCTTTAAAAAGTTTTTGTTAATGGTATTTAAATTTAGTCTATAAAAAATAAGTTTAAAAAAACATGTAATGTATTTATCATCATTATCGTATATTATCTGTTATCATTTTTGTGAAATTAAAGTAAAACTGAAATTATAGTAAAGTTGAAGATGAGTATAGAGTTTCGACAAGAACATATTTGATAATAACGAAAAACAAGTTTTTAATTTCGACAAAATATAATGTAATAAAATACATTTATTCAATTTAAAAATCTATTTAAAACTTGTTTTTCGTTATTATCAAATGTGTTTCTAGAAATTAAATTATCCTAAATCGTAAAATATGTATCAAGAAATGTTGCAATAATGGAAGCCTTTGATTATCTGTCGAAGACATAGAGAGAGAAATGTGAGTATGGGAGCATCTTCCAAATGAATTCTCATGCATCCTGCTTTTGCATCTCGTTTAACGTCTCATATATAATGATGATTCTTTTCTATCAATAATGTAAAAAATGTTAAAGATCGCTGCACTTAAATATAGCTACCTGCATAACTGACCTGCAGCACTCTTTGAAATTATAATTGTACTTGTTCGATAGTGAAAATTCGAACGAAATCACTCTTTCACTTACTCTTACATGTAAATTTTATTTTTATTATAAGAGCTCGAAAAAAAGCGAAAAATTTTAGTGCTTCTATAATTTTTTTAATTACCAAAATCACAATTTTCAATAATTTTTAATTCAACAAATGATAAAATATGATCTTAAAAGTCTGCTATTAAAAATAATTAAAATAAAAATGACTTAATCATTTCAAATGTCTCACCTTTCATTAAATAGAAATGTTTCGCGACATAGTTCAAAGTTTTTTAAAATGTATATTATTGATACTATTTTTTAAATATTTGATATTAAAATCAAAATATGTCTTACATCGAAAAATATCTGGATTTATCCATGTGTCTCGATACATTTAGTATGCGATTATCTCATTTCCTGTTTTACGAAAAAATGAAACTTGAACGTGACTTGTAAATATAAAAACAGAAAATATAAAGATAAATATAAAAACAGTAAATATAGAGATCTCGATATTATTATTTTGATAAATGGTCAATAGTATCAATCGAAAATTATATTTATACTTAAAATAATCGCAAAAAAATACCGAATTCATCAATATCGAGAGAGAAGCATTGATCTCGACATATCGAATTATGCATCCCTACCTTATTCGCGGCGTAAACAAAGGAAACTGAAGGCGCCGGGGCGACGGGCACGGGCGCATCGTTCTCGAGCCTTTGCTGGCGAGTCGTGAATCGTTGCTGGTCAGTGCGTCTCGTTTAACGACGCGAGGTGTAGCAGTTAGCAGTAGTGAATGATCGAGTACAACGCGTTCGGTCTGGAGCCACTTGAGAAACTAGTTGCCATTGCTCGTTTAGAACAATGTTTTGGCCACATATAATTCGACGTACTCCACAAAAGTCAGAGTGCAATATTAAAAGTAAGTGCTATAATGTTGAAGTTCGATACTTGACGGCTGTTTGTGTACTATTCCTCTTCTATTTCATGGTACAGATGAATTGTGTGAAACTAACTCTGTCAATACTCTTTCTTAGACAACTATTCATTCCTCTTCCATAAAATAACAAAGTTTTCAAAAAAATTATTTCAAAAAAGTTGTCTGAATTATCTGCAATCGAAAATAAAATGTATACTATGTATAACAACAATTCTTTTTATGCAATTTGTATTTTCTTATTTTAAGATTACTGTATTTTTATTTTAATCTAAATTTTTTAACACTTCCGGTAAAAAATTTGTCATGCATGAATATATGTATAAATATGTATAAACTTACATAAACACGCATAAATGTTCATAAACATGTATAATTATATATAAAATATGTCCATACATGTTCATACATCCTTCTTTCTTTTATAAAATTACTTTTTAATGTAATAGAAATAATAATAGTAATATGGAAATATAAAAAATAATTAAAGGAATCATTTTCGCATTGTTTGTTTTAGAAAGAAACAAGTTTGAAAAAATGTAAAAAAAAATTGCTTATACATAATTATGCATAATTTTGTATATAATTATATATACGTAAATAATTTTTTTACATTTCTTCAAATTTGATTTTTTCTAAAACAAATAGTGCGAAAATTATTTTTTAAATTATTTTAATGTTTTCACGTTATTATTATTATTTCTATTACACTAAAAAGTAATTTTACAAGAGAAAAAAGGATGTGTGAACATGTATGGACGTATTTTATATATAATTATACATGTTTACGAATATTTATGCGTATTTATATATTAGTTTATATATATTTATACATATTCATGCATAAAAAATTTTTTATCGGGCTTTGATTACTTAAACAAAAAAAAATGTTTATTTAGCATAATACATAATACAAGTCTGGAAGTTTTTGCAACTTTTTTTTGCTCGGAAAAGTCAAATATAATCGATATATAACCATACATAATTATTAAGGAATAAACATTTTAAATTGTTTCCACGCATTTCGAAGTGCGATCTTAAACTAGTGTTCCATTTTTACAAGCAAATTTAATATATTGCCTTATTGTCTGAGAAATTTATATTCATATCGTAAGCGAAGATCACTTTTTTTAATTTAGATAAGTATGCGTTTCTTTGTGCAGATAATGATCAATAATAATGTGTTAGATCCATATTAGCAAATGTTCTAGGTCATCTACATATACAAGGAAGATAATATTTCTTTTATTGAGAAAAATATGAAAAAAATTTGTACTTTATTCTCGTGTGACTTTTTATGATATTATCAATATCAATTCTCAAACGCGACATCAAAGTTGCCGTATCTATAGAATTGACGTTTAATAATAAAATTTTACTGAATTCGCCATTGCAGTTCAACTATTTTACTTCTGATATTAGATATCTGCCTTAGCAACTCTTAATTTAAGTTTCCTCAAAATAAAGTCAATTTGATATTAATCGAAGTAAATTCTTGTTATCTATCTACGTTTTAAACTTTTACCTTTCAAACATTTCTAATCGATAATGTTATGCATAAATTTTCTTCTTATTGAAATACGTTTTTTATCTACAAAGTTGAAATAATAAGATATTTATGAATAAATAAATAGATGACAAAATACCAAACAAAATATTTAGCTTAATACAGTTCTCGAGGTTATCGCACTAACATCTTGACGCAACGAAGATTGTTGTGAGGCAATTACTGTACGCTCTAGATATGCGTACAATCGTCCTCGATAGATGTAAAAAATATTACGTTTGTGTTGCTTATTGTTATGATTAATAATTCAATTAATAATTCACTTTCTTTGTGAGAGGTGTTATTGAAGACGTTCTATTCACGGTTGCATTATTGCGATTCGATTGGTCGATACCGTAGAGAATTCTGTATAATAAATAAATAAATAACTGACAATACAAGAGTGCGCGTTAAAGTCATAGAGGATGAAATAAATGCAAATATACTTTTGCATGAGTCATATATAAATTCTTATCAATAATTAATTAATTCAATGTAACGATTTAATGTAAATTTAATGAATCGATTTAATATAACGTCAACTGAACATTTTCTTAAGTAATCAGTTGCTTAACATGTGTTGCCAGTACATAGATATAAAATTGAGTAATTACTAATTGATAAAACCATTACATTATTTCCTTCGTATACTTTCTCTTGATTTATAATTTACATATGTTTTGCATGTTATATAATTCTCAAAGACTTGTTTTTATGGTACATATTACATTAAGATATAGGAGTCTCGCAACTTCTTACTTCTTACTTTTTAATAAGATAAAAGTAGTAATAAAATTTAAATAAATTATTTTATGTATCTTTACTCTCTCTGAATTTTTTAATTTTCTTATGCTTAGCATTTATTATGGGGTATTCTCTTATTCTTTTTCTCTTTCTTAGATATTGTATTAAGAAATAAACTTAAATAAATTCTAATAGAGAACATTATTATTTTGTTATTAATATTGCTATACGCGCGCGCGCGAGTATGTAAAATTTAAGTGTGTGTAAATTGAGTTTAACAAAGAAACTACAACGTATTTGACAAAAATATTTTTAATTTAAATATCAATGAATTTTATATAAAATTTATAAAAAAGGAGGTGTAAATAATAGAGATATTATAATTGTAGAATACACATATGTCTCAATGCAACGTTATAAAATAAAAAAATGAATAACAACGCAAATAAAGAAACAAAAATGCAAATGCAAATGTGAATTACTTTTTACTTTTTACGAAAGTGTTAAAGTGTTACAATTCCACAAAGCGTGATCAAATTATGAATGATATAAATAAACAAGACTGCACAACATTAGGAACAGTCACTATTTTTTATTTTAAATAAAATTTATTAATATTAAAGTTTAAAAAAGTTTTTATTAAATACTTTGCATTTTCTTCGTTAAACAATATTTTAAGATTTCTCAGAGATTGAGAAACTATGTGAAGATCATAATCATGATGTAAGAATATGTATTACGTCGTTATAATGACGACTGAATATAATTTGAAGTCAATTTCTGAGTCACAATTTATTTTGTACTGCGTATTTACGAGAATGTTACTTGATAATTCGTACATCATGATCATAACATTCCGTCTAGATATATTGTATTATTTTCGCAACAAAGATAAGAGGTTTGATATTTGTTTTGATGAGTCGAAACTTTCCTTCTCGCTTTTGTTTAAATATCAAACGTATACTTATTTTAAATATTAAGAGTAGATTACATATCTGTATGTAAATATGTAATCCATTTTAGATATACCTATATTTATATATTTATTTAAAAAAAATGTATCGCTTTCACAAATATTTTAATTAATTTAATGTTTCTTTTTTTAATAAGAATTTAAAATAAAAATTTCAGCTTTTTCTCAAAATTTTTTAATATTAACTTAATATTAAATATTTTCTGGCATAAAACTTAATATTATCATCTTAAAGTACAATTTTCTTATATATTGCAACTATAAAACTTATATTAAAACTTATATATTAAAATTTTTTATAATTTTTTATTATATGTATTATTTTGGATTTTTTGATATTGAAATAATAAATGGCTGCACGTTAAAATTTCCACGGTTTCTTCATATCGATTTCTTAATTTAACTAAATTATATGAGTGTATACAGGATGTTTAATAAATGACGAAAAAAATGCTCTTGCAATAGCGGTAGAATAAATTAAACTGAATCGAAAAGTCTTATATCATTTTGCAATTTTCGCAATAGTTAACAAGATATTAATTACTAAAAATTACCGAATATTAGTATTCAATAATTTTTTACTTAAGTACTATCAACTTTATAGAAAAATAGCAAGAGACAAAAATTGTTTATTTTCTTCTCATAGAGCTCTAAGAATTTTTTCAGAATTTTTTATTAACTTTTTACTGCATTTTCTTATTGGCACTTTTACCAACATGAGAAAATGCAACTAAAAAAAATTCCGAAAAAATTCTTGGAACTCTATGAGAAGAAAATAAACAATTTTTGTCTCTTGCTATTTTTCTGTAAAGTTGATAGTATACTTAAGTAAAAATTATTGAAAACCAATATTCGGCGATTTTTAGTAATTTTAATATCGTTTTTTTAATTTAATTATTTACGTAATTTAACGTAATTTAATTATTTACATGACTACCAAAATGACTTTGACCTTGGTATATGTTGTCGAGGTCATGACCTTGAGTGATCTCCAACAAGTTTTAGACGTCGTTATTCGTTAAAAAGTTATTACCAAACAAATTTGAAAAATAATGTTTCTGTATAAAACAGAAATTTTCTTTAAAATATATTTTACGACTTTCCATGCGAAACGAGTTACACCTCACCTTGCCAAAAAGCGTTTTCATTCAGCTAGATTTTGCTTTGCGTGAAAAGTCGGACGCCTCTTGGCAGGAAGAGAGATGAGGTGGAACTCGCTTCACATGGAAAGTCGTATTTCCTTAATCGATTCACTCCGTACTTCTCTCCCTGCCTAATTATCTGACTTTTCATATAAAACAGAGAAATAATTACTAACTCTGAATGTTAATAACTTTATAACGCATAACGAGCGACAGCTAAAACTTGAAGGTCACTCAGGATCATGACCTTGCCCAGCAAACACAAAGTTACGTATAACGTATTCGTTAGTTGTAATTTCCCACTTAACAATATAACTGTAATATAACACGTGTGTTGAGTAGGAAATTACAACTAACGGGTACGTTACATGTAATTTTGTGTTTGCTGGGTGACAAGATATATCAAGGTCAGGGTCATTGGGGAGGAGTCTCCTATTGTAAATAATTACTTTAATACCTTGTTAACTATTGCGAAAATTGTAAAATGATAGAGGACTTTTCGACTCACAAGTTTAGTCCGCTGTATCCATATACGAGAGTTTTATCATAACTTATCAAACACCTATAGAATCGGAACTGTTTCATGTCTGTTTCACAGTCAACAGCAAGCTTTGTTTTTTGAAAATTGAAAATTTGTTTCATTCTGTCGTCACCCCATCTTGTTTGATGGTAAACGAATTTTACGATAAACATGAAGTAACAATTGAAAATTTCCGCTTGCCTTTGCTTCGTGACTAGTTTTTGAATTGAACATCTGTCACATACATCACTGGAATACTGATTTGTCTTACATAATAGAATGACCATTGATCACTCTTTTCACAATGCCTCAACGCGCCATCACAAGAGTACTCTGACAAAATAAACGAATGCATTGTGACAAGTGTTTAAGGGGATAATTCTTGTCTCGTTAAATAAATCTATATTAACAGTTTTGATTTTTTCATTTACATTTTGTAAACTCTCATATTATATTTGTTCAATTAGTTTTTCCTCATATATATTGAAAATTTAATACAAAAATTACATAATTATAACCTTAATATTTGCAATTTAAGAAATTAAAACTTAATACTTATCACAAAAATATAGAGGTCAATGAATTTAAACGAATTAGCAACATGTTTATAAATCTATGAGATTCTTAAATAATCATATCGTTCTAGATATGTATTAGGTTTAAAATGTAATTAATTCTTTGCGTTGCTGAGGAGGACTCAGTAAAGTTCGAAACGTTCACATGTATATATTTTAAAAAGAATACAAAGAATGAATTTAACGATTGTCATCTTGCTAACTCGTTTAAATTTGTTGATCTCTATATTTTTGTGATTTGTTATTGCTTTGTAACTTTACGAGTATACGTTATAATATTTAATAATTTAATATTCCAAATACTTATGTTTAACAAACATTTTTTGCAAGGAATAAAGATAATGAGTCCTTTCACATATTAATAATAAATTAATTATTTTGTATAAATGGTATATATATTTAAATACTAACTTTATTTGTTAAAAATAATTTTATTGAATTCTTTTTCAAAATAGCGGTAGCTAATATGAAAAAACAAAAGCCATTTGCTCGGAACAGACTATTTTCTTTTAGCAAATTTGTTTAGCAATTGTGATAACTTTTATATTACAAGTCTTACAAACCTACGTTATCACTGGCAAATTAGATATATATATATTTCGCTTTTACATTTTATTTAAGATAATTGGGCTTTTAATGATTGGTTTATCGTTGTTTGCAGCAACCCCCGCTATTGGCGATGCCTCGAAGAATCAAACTCCACCAACGCTTCTTTCAAGTTTAAGGAGTGTACTTTTCGTTATTGGAACTGTGGTAGTCGGATTCGCCGCTTTTTGCAATTCTCTGACATGGTAATGCAATACGTCATTTCTGCTGTACTTTATGATTCACATAAATGGAGTTACAATTAAGTCTTTCTCTTAGCTCTTTTTCTATTCTCGATTGATTAAATTTCTGTAAATTTTATATACATAAAATGAAAAGTAGGTAAAACTTTCCTTTTACACAGTCAGCCCCAAATGATCTCCAACTGACTTTGTCCCTTAAGAAGATCAAGGTCACTTTTCTGTCGCTTGTTATTCATTAAAAAGTTATGAACAAAACAATTTTTATGCGACTCTGCTAAGAAATGCACAACTTTCCACGCGAAGCGACTTTCACCCCACCTTCCCCCTACTTCAGGGGCGCACAATTTTCCAGCAAGGTCTACCTCCACCTCCCTCTGTCAAGGGAAAATACTACTGATATATGTACCTTGCGTTCGAAAATTACATACTATTTTTAAAAATTGGTTTGTTCATAACTTTTTAATGAATAACGATCGACGGAAAAGATTTGTGATCTGGATCACCTTAAGGGTCAAAGTCAAGATCATTTGAAGATCATTGGGGCTGACTGTGTTAAGGGAAAGTTTTACCGAAAGGTATTATAAAAATGATAAAATGCTTAACTCAAAAAATTTAGCTATGGATCAAATATAACATTTATAATATATTATACTGTCAACTTTATATTTAACATTATATTATTAACTTTTTATGCAATTTTATTTTACTTATAGTGTTTCTTGATTTCTTTTTTTACACTGCTCTTCTGTTACTTATCTACAGGGTGTCTCAAAAAATGTGACTGAAACACAGTGGGGACATAGATTGGATCAAGGGGAACAAAACAGTTTTGTACCATTTTGCAGTTGACGCAATATTTAACGAGATATTAACGTTTAAAGATAGGCGAAT
>NW_017296637.1:26893-96545 GCF_001594075.2 Trachymyrmex cornetzi | reverse complement strand
GCGTCAACTGCAAAATGGTACAAAACTGTTTTGTTCCCCTTGATCCAATCTATGTCCCCACTGTGTTTCAGTCACATTTTTTGAGACACCCTGTATATAACCGCGCATATATAGAACAAAAAGTAAAATTATGATTATTAGGTATATAAATTTATTTAGTGTCTTGAACTTTATATCTATTTTATATACTATTTTAATAAATTCGAAAATTTTATCATGTTTTTTGTGGATTTAAAATGCTATTAATAACGTTTATAAATATTTTTTACAAGGTGGGGCCAACAATATATTTTCAGAAAACAACAATGAATTGAAAGGCGTCGATAAAATGTATTTAAACTATTGTATTTTAATTAAAAAATACCGCTAAAATTATTTGCTGCCCTTAATAAAGCTGCAGTATTTATGCAACATTTGCAAAAAATAGTATCAAATTTTATAATGGTATCTTAATAATCAAAAATGTCATAGTCAACTTTAAAAATTTTGTAATGGAAAGTTACAGCAATTGGATGAGGACTCCGTACAGACACAAGAAGATCTCTTGCAGCTTGGAGTCACTCGTTAGATATCCATTTGACTGCAATAACTGCGAAAAATTTAGAAAAAGGATATATAGATGGATTCCGTATGCTAAAGATGAAGACAATTAACGAATAACGATACTTCGATATAGAACCACAATTTTATTTATTCAGAAAAGAACAGATGGATTTCTTATATAATCGATGTTGAAATATAGATTTTATATGACAATTCTAAGCGTAGAAAATCTTCGGTGGACTCGGCCAACTAACGACAGCTGATTACCTAACAGTAGAATAACAGGTCGCAATATTAAAATAACGTTAAAATGAAGTGTAAAAAATCATCAAAAAATAACTTTTAATAATAACTTTTAATCATTTTCAAGCCATTTTT
Source organism: Trachymyrmex cornetzi (assembly GCF_001594075.2). Classification (NCBI taxonomy): domain Eukaryota; kingdom Metazoa; phylum Arthropoda; class Insecta; order Hymenoptera; family Formicidae; genus Trachymyrmex; species Trachymyrmex cornetzi. Next base: position 95,624 of record NW_017296637.1, on the reverse strand, counting down.
ACGTTTTTTGATGTCATAATCACTGCTTGTTCTTGGATCAAAAATCAATATCCACGCTAAGGAATGTTGCTGCGTGTTTGAAGACATGAATAAGGCATACTCTATGAATTGCTAAATTCAGGTGAAATGATCACAGTAAATCTCTGCCGATAACAGTAAATCTCTGTCAATAACATATCATTAATTTGATGAGTTGAAGCAAAAAAACTGTTTTACATGTCTCAAGGAAACCGCAAAGTGATCCTCGATAACACTCACCAAGCAGTTAAGGATGTCATATTCTCCTTAAGAATATTAATTTTTTTTAACGTGGCTTATTTACAGACATATTTTCTGTTTAGAATTACCATTTGTTTTAATCACTATAACATCTGTACCTAGATTTGGTAATTTTTCAGTTCAGTACATTATTGTTGAGCAACTTTTTTTATATATAATATCTGCAGAGCAACAATATAACCCATACAACACAGACCTCCAAAAGACGCTTTAAAGATCTAAGGACGTTTCCAGAATGTCTCTTAAATAAAGTGTATTATATGGGACCGATATCGGTGTTTCAAAAGTTACAGAACATTGTAAGAGTTACAGAATCGGGATATAGTATCGATATACACATCACATTGACGAAACTGTTTAGATATCGTCTCGAAGCTGCTAAGTTTTTGTCATGGTAGAATTCGGAACTTACTAAATATTTATAGGAAGTTCGATTCGTATTCCCAATGTGCCGAATATTGCAACACAGTGAAAGAATCGTCATAGAATATACAAATGTCGATAAAATGTTCAGAATATTATATGAATACTCCTTGTATATATCACGAAAATCACTAGCGAGCAAGCAGTATTATACACTCCGCCGACAGAAAGTCGCGACAGAGAGCATTTACTTGTTAATAAGAATCACCTAGTAGAGAGTATAAGGAGCGCAGCATTTCGCCGGTAAAATGTAAAGTAAGACCCAAAATTGGATTCCAAGGTGAAAGTATAAAGTGAAGTATATTTTTCAAAGCAAAATTTTGTTTAAAAATTGATTCAGGGAGAACCGGACTTGAAATTTCTGGAAAAATTAATTTTGCGGAACATATATGGAACATTCTCGGAATATGTAACGAAATATAAATAGAATTTTTAATTGATATTTGAATGTTACTATTGCAAATTCCGTAAATATTTCGGAATTTTCCGCAATACTCTTGGAATGTTTTTTGGGGGATTTTAGGAACCTTTTATGAATATTTTAGGAAGATTTAACATTAGCTGGGTTAATAATGGCAATTATTTTGATTATTGAGATTACTATATTTCTTTTTATAAATAAATTTTCAATTTTTCAAGAGACACTGAATTAATTTGAGTACCTAATATTTCTAATACTATATGAGAAAAATAATCAGACCTTGATCGTAGATCAATAAGAAAGAAGAGCAAATAATTTCTTAACTTTTCCAATCTTTACGATATTAAGTTTTTTATAATCTTTTAAAATCTGATATAAAACATATTAGAAAATAACAAATTAAATTTTTTGCTTTGTATGTTTATATAAAGCCCATCCAAAAAAATAAATAAATCCGGTTGTTACGTCCAACCCTGAGTATTGGCGAGAGAGGAAGATGGAGAGGGTACGGAAGGATGGTTGACTCAATCTCACAGGTATACGCACGAAAGCGTACAGCTGTGAGTCGTTCGCACTCTTTTAAAGTCCCAAAATGAGGGTCAACGTCCTGAAGGGACGCTATGACACCTGTTTCAATGGACAGTGCGAGCGTTGGTCCTACTTTTTAGGTCAAGGAACTTAATCCTTTTGACCTGGGATTGGACCTCGTGCAATCATAGGCGTTATAGGGAACGGGATACGAGTGGGACGATTTAAAAATTACTCGGAGGAATCTTTAGTAAAATTTTAAAAACTATTTATTTCAATAAGGCTAAAGCTAATTTACATAATTAAGCTAAGTCTAGTTACAATGATTTTAAAATTGTGAGTGAGCGTGTATAGCATTTTCGTTGAAAACAATTTTTATGCGTGCGTGCGTGCGTGCGTGCGTGCGTGTAAGAGAGTATGCGGTCGGGTGCGCGGTGGTACAATAAAAGGGGGAAGGGTGACATGTAAATGTAGACTTACTAGTGATGAAGATTGTTTGTGGAATGAGTCCGTTCCAGCGTCCACGCAAGCCCAGCCAAGGATAGCGGTGGCGAATGTGTGCAGTGTGCCCTCTGTGAACTTCGGAGGTCACCGGACCAAATAATTTCCGCGAACCTTGCGTGGATTTGAACTCGGCGTGACAGATTTTTTAGAACTCGGCGTGACAGATTTACCGCGCACTTCCGACGGCTATTGTTAAAATTTGTGAACTAGCGACGTGGATTCGGCAACTGTTAGAAATTTTCTGAGCGTCTATGCTTCCGCGGGGCCTCTATTTATACCCCGAAAAAAGGGCGTAGTGCCCTTTGTCTAGGATGCAATAGTTAGTTGCAATGTCGCGCGAGATTTACGATTTTTAAGGTGTCCTATCGTTGTTAATCTAAAGTACACTGTTAAAAGAGGTTTAGAGAACAAAAGGAATGATTTATGTTTTCTCTAAAAAGGGGCAAGATTGCTTTAAGCGAGTGATCAATTCCGTCATCCTCGCGGAAAATATGGCTAAGTAAACAGCTGTGAGACATTATCTCGTGTTTTTATGGTTTTTGTGGCGACGCGGCGCCTGTTTTTCTGAAGGTGGAATTGTTGGTCAACAATTCGGACAATAGGTTGAATTTTTATCATCGCGTGACTTAGGTCCGTTTGTGACATTTTTCGCAATCTTGTCCCTTTTAGGCCTGCGTTATTTTTCCGGGTTGATTGACGTTTACGAGTTTTTCGCGGAGCCTGGGTGGTCTGTTTTTCAATTTTTATAAGGGGACCCCTGCTCACGTCTCGCAGGCGCCAATCGTAGTTGCGGCGGAGCCGATTCTCTCGGAAGAAAAGAATCTGCGTCTGCAGGACGTAACACGGTATTGCGTGAAAAAATTGTTTATATTTGTAAAATTAAATAAATTATCTTAGTTTTAATTGAGAAATTTATTAATTTTTTTTATATTTTACTAATGAAAAAGAAATTTCAGGCATTTACAAAGATTCTGGGGTGCATCCGGAGACTTCTGGCAAGCTCAATGGGACAAAATTTTGGATAAATTTGGAGATGATCCTGTTACGTTATGGGTTTACGGTAAATTCAAGATACACTTTAGATTTTAGATAGTCTTTGTAAATTCAAAGATATACGAGGATATACCTCTTTACGTTTTAATATAAAAGTATAGATGAATGACTAACGTAAAGATTACGTAAAGATTTCCATATTTTTAATCGTTGCGCGTGTCTTAACGCCAAGACACTACCATATATGTCTCCTGATTTTGATAAATTCTTTAACTAATTCAAACTGAATATTTTTAAAAATTGAAATATTGTAAATAATAATTGCAGGATTTTTATGAATTAAAATTTTTTAGAACAATTGAACTCTTTTATGGAATATCTTAATGATATTGGATATAAAGGATATATTACTATATTGCAGGATCCTTAGTGTTAACGATCGCGGTTTACTGGATCGTCGGTGGAATTTACATTATCCTAGATATCACCAACCGGCCAGCAGTGCTGCGCAGATACAAAATACAGCCCGGTACAAACGAGCCAGTGGACAAAAGGGAGTTATGCAAAGTGATCGCTCAAGTACTGTTCAATCAGATCGTCGTCGGCTTACCTATTATGTATCTCGGCTATTACTTCATGGAATGGCGCGGTTACCCCCCGGTGCGCGAGCTACCGACGTTCCACTGGGTACTCGCCGAGATCGCGATTCATATACTATGCGAGGAGATTGGCTTTTATTACTCGCACAGGTACATCCTGCTTAAACATAACTAATCCAGAAACTTATACATAATGCTGTATTTGACAAATTTTACATTTGAAGTTGTCAATTTTGTTGACTAGGCTCAAAAACCGATATCTGATGAACCGGTAGGAAAAAATGTCATACTTAATAGAATCAAGTACGGAAATGTTAGATCAAGATTACATCAAAAATAAATATTATATTACTTTAATAAATCTTATATTGCTTGAGCTAATCTCAAAAAGAAAAAAATTATACATTATAATTTTATTAAATTACAAATACAAAATTGAGTAACGTTACCAGTGTGTGCTAAGCAGATGAAGAACATATAAATTCATATATATATATTTTATATTTAAATTCTGTTAATAACGTCTATTTTAATTTATAAATTTAAAAAAATTATTACGTTTTTTGTAAAAGGAATTGAAAAAACGGATATTGAAAATATCTCCGAACATAAAATTCAAACAGTACATTTATATATACTAATCTCGCGATCTCTGACATTTCGCTAATACGTCTTGATGTTATATTAGTTTTAATTTCGATTTATTTTCTGCGGATATATACTGTGTTAACACATAATGTTAAAATATTTTTTTTTATGTCGGCAACTTCTGTCAAATTTTAGCTACATTTGTTCCATATTATGATGCAAAACCTGCTTATTTTCTACCAATGTTAATTGAAACAGCAGATTATACTCGGTTGTTATCTACTAATAACATAATATGCTGAGATCTGCTAATAACATAATGTCTCCTGCTAAATATTATTATTGTCCATCAGGCATGAATTTCCTGCTAAATATAATTGTCCATCTTTTACATTCAGATATTGTTATAAAACCATTTATACAAACATATTAAACACAAATAACTAAACCAATGATCACTAATGATGAACACTTTTTGCAGATTTCTTCATAAGCGTTCCCTATACAAATATATACATAAACAGCATCACGAATGGACTGCTCCCATAGCTGTGACTGCTTTGTATTGCCATCCCTTAGAAAATATTGGATCGAATCTACTTCCACCCTTCTTAGGTGTATTCATCATGGGCTCCCATGTGGCCACCGCTTGGATTTGGTTCTCGCTTGCGATCCTTTCAACGTTGAATGCACATTCCGGATATCATTTACCGTTTTTCCCATCGCCGGAAGCACATGATTTCCATCATTTGAAGTAATGCAAACCTTGTTAAAATCTTTTTAATTTTAAATCGCATTAAAATAATTTCGCTCTATTTATTCTATTATAATGAATGCTTAAAACAGATTTAACGTAGTAGAATATGATCTTTATATTGAATTTCACATTTAAAAAATCAAGATTTATAATTATTTGATTATACAATCAATTTATAATTGCTACATGAATGCTAATGACTAATGAATATTTTTAGGTTTAACCAATGCTATGGTGTGCTTGGCGTTTTAGACCGCATCCATGGTACCGATACACAATTCCGCAATTCGCGGAATTACACGCGACACATAATGATGCTTAGTCTTATACCGCCCAGGGAAGCTTTCCCAGATGAGGCAAAGTACAAGTCAAAGTAAAGGGACCCTTCGATAATTCTATATGAAAGTTCTCTAATCTCCGAAGAAAAAATCTATTCGCGTTGAATGCAATATTTCTGCAGCGATGACCGAGTCGAAAACAATAGATAAATAATAAATATAATCAATTTTATCTGGCTGATATTGACAAGCTTTCTAAAAAAAATGTAATTAATTTAAATAAATGCGTTTTCGATCGATCTTTCTGTAGTCAGTCTCAAATATCTATTTTCGAGAATTCATTCAAACATAGTATTTACCTTTATTCATATTTCTGTGAAAAATATTTTATGAAGAATAGATCCCGCTTCTTAATATCAGATAAATATTGATATTCAAATATCCTTTTCGAATTAAATTTTCTTAACGCTTTATTTATTTCTGTGTCAAAGTCTGAAATTTTATATCTTTTTGGACTGAAACTAATTCAGTGTATCATGTACGTAGTGCAATATTTTAACTTACTGGTTAGAGGATTCTCGTGAAAGAAACTCGGCTATCCGCTCATTGATCTAGTGATAATGATTGTGTATATACAAATGCCATTCAAGGTTGAACTGAATAGAAAAAAATAATAAAAAGTTTCCGGAGGTTTGAGGCACATGAAAATTGAATTTATACTTTAAAACTATTAATAAGATAATAAAATTATTAATAAGATCAAAGTTGATTCGATTTTACTTTGGGAGCAACAAAATAGGTTTTCTATTAGCTAAATGTTCGTTAGATTATTTATTTTTAATAATTTGTATTATTTGTTTTTAGAAGTCTTCAGTAAAGCTCTCAATTTTCAGATTTATCCAGACAACAAACGCATGTTCAAAACTGTGACATAGAGTGTCTTACTTAAAGATGTCATTAAAATATTAAAGATATCTAAGAAATTATGTTTTAATGATCTTGAAGACGTCTTATATCCCGATTTTTTACATGAGTGCTCTCTGAGTATACATATATTAGATTGATTCATAAATAAGTTTCATTGCATGTAACAATTTATTTTTTCTGAAAATCTTAAATTCTAATTCCATCTCTAATAAGTTCCTCAATCGTAAATCAATAGATATATATCTGTATTTGTGTATATATTAATATATTTATAACTATGCATATCATCTTATAAAATTGCGAAAATAAAATCTTAAAATAGAAGATTTGAAAGTATATGTATGTACGTCACGTAATGCCTTGAAAATTTAAACAAGAAAAATGCTGTTGTAATGATTAAAAAAATTTAAATTATATATAGCGAAAGTGTCATAACAGATCAAGCAGAACAAAAGTGGTTTGTGAAGTTTCTCTCCAAAAAGAAACTTCAAAAACCATAGACAAACCATTCCGATTTCAATAATGTTTTCAAATTATTATGCAACAAAATCCACATTATATAATAGAGCACGAAAAAGCAGAGATACATCACAGCTTTGTCATATCAAAAAAATCTGATAAAAGAAAATAGAATTTATTTATGAATCAACCCAATACTTCAGTATGTATACAATACAAATTTATACTACAAATTCATCATTTTCTTAAAATTATGTATGCTAAATATGAGATTTTCTGATCATTATTTCTTGAATTTTTCTTTCAGTTCGACCTTGGCGCCATTCGTACTTTTCTATAATATTTGTAGTATTATATTGTTAAAAATATGTATTGTGTATTTAAGCTACATATTTATGCACAAGTTCTTACATTAAGTTTAATAGCGTAATATATTTTATATTTTTCTGAAGCTTCTTCGATACAATCGAATTGAAAAGTTTATATTTTTTATAATAATGAAGAAGATAAAATAAAAATAAAAATTAAATGTATTATTATTATTATTATTGTAAAACTTCTGTTTTTTAAATTCTCATTCTAATTGATATTTGAAATTATTTTTGTAGTACTTTAGTATACTGCATTGTAATGAAGTACATTTCATTGTAATGAAAGCTTCAGAACAAATAACATTTATGATGTGAAAATAACTATTTTTATATTTAGTTCTATATATAGATCGAACGCAGGCATTAGCTTGATTTAGATTTAATCTCAAATGAGATCTAAATAATTGTACTTCTTTAAAATAAATATAACTTACTAGAATATTAGAAAACGACGTTAGGGATTTGGATTTCTCTTTACATTGAGAGAAAAGTATGTTGAATATATTGATTATATAGATTATATAGAGATAGATATTGATTATATAGATAGAGATAAACGTACACATATGTATAACACCAATAATTTTATCTGAATAACAATGAATCTTTGTCATAAAACGTTTTCACGACATTCTGTATTTTGCGAGAAAGAATTCTATTTATGGAAACTAAATCAAAAACAGAAACATATATCCTAGTTTGTCTTATTTTACTAACCATAATTTTCGTTAAAATTTTGAATCATATTTAACAAAATTTTATCGCAATGTTCTTAAAGAACTTAAAAGATTCAAAGAAAAAAATATATGTATAAAGTTGTTACTTTAAAATCACCTTAAATCATTGAAGATTAATGTTTGAGTATGCAGATGTGTAAAGCGTACACATACATATGTAAAACAGATAAAGCTCTCTTTCTGTATTGTGATCACTCGTCGAGTTTAAAGTCTGACGCACAATTGAGCAGCACGGGCAATAGGAACAGGATATATGAGACATTCTATCAAAAACCGTGTATTCTGATATATACGGTTTCTGATAGATTGAAATTTGTTATTCCGTGTTCCTATTGTCTATGCTTTTCAATATTGTGTTTCAGGCTTCAGACTCAAGGTTTCTGATTAATTGTCGTGGCCATATTAAATTATGACGCCATAAGCGAGAAATGAAACATTGAGGCTTCTTGCATGTCATTTGTAATTAAAGAGAATTTAGATAAAACAAAATGATAAAATTGCTTTAAAACACTTGTAAAAATACTCTATTTTTACGCCCATTTTTACTACCTTGAGTCAGTAAATAATCATAAAAGGCATGTAAAATAAAAGTAGGCTTAAGAACCTATTATATGTATTTTAAAAACCTATTATATGTATTTTAAAAACCTATTATATGTATTTTAAAAACCTATTATATGTATTTTAAAAACCTAGCCATTATATGTATTTCATTGCCTTTTACGACTATTTATTGATTGTCAAAAAGAGCGTATACAAAAATGGGTCATGAACATTTTTACAAGTGTCTTAAAGCGATCTCATTATTTCGTTTTATTTAAATTTCCTTTATTTATAAATGCCATGCAAGAAACTTTCTCGCTTATAACGTCATGATCTAATGTAACCGCGATGACTAGTTAGGAGCATAGACTTTTATAATATACACTAGGCCGTTAATGACACTAACTCCGTTATTTACCGTATCTGGTATTGTATAAGGTTTCCCAAAAATGTGGAAATTCTATAATAATTTTTGTAAAACGAAAATATCGAAAAACCATCCCCAAATGCGAGGGCGGGATGGTGATCCTGATTAATGCCAAGTATAAGAAATTTCCACCTTTATATGGCCATTTTGAATGTAGTTGTTCATAACTTAAATTTAAAATTATTATTGTTTTGATCACCATCAAATAGCCCCGATCAACTCGAACAAATTTTAAGATTTGTTCTCGTTGACCAAACCTGAACATAATTGTTCATCGACACGATGAACAGAGATGTGCCACTGGCGCAAAGATAGTATTTTTGAAATAATGGAACACGAATTTCACCATTTCCCAATATCTTCGTTTTTACAAAAATTATTACGTGATTTACATACTTTTGAAAAACTTTGTAAATGAGTGACGTAAAAGATCATGTGATAAGGCCGATGCACTGTTATTGGCCGATATAACAGTATATATGTTAGATCTATGTGTATGTAATTAATATATATACCAGTGTCCCTGAATGTCCCTTTAATATCGCATATGCGCATGATTCAGTATGTACATACATACTTCTGAGAGCCATATATTTGAGACATTTGAAACAACTAGGCAAGTTAGCGATCTAATGTATATAATAAAAGTCTGTAGTCAGAAGCCATAAGGCTCGTAATTAACATGTATTATTATCGTTACTGAATTTATATACCTATATGATAAGCTTATTAATAAAATCTTTACAAACGTCATTTTCTTTCTTTTTCTCGCTTTCTTTATTTCTTAATATGAAATCTTTATGAAATGATGCACATCATTTTAATAGGTGCACGAAATGATGTAAAACGTGCGATTTGCAAATATATATATATTTTTTTATAACAATATGAATATTTTTCTTTTACATAGATATAGTACAAAAATAATAATTATTATTGCTTTTTTCTCGCATATATTTAATAAAATATAGTCTTTCGAAGGCTTAAAACGCAATTTGTTTTTAAAAATTGCAATCTTAAAAGGTCTTACAAATTGAATAATTTTTTACAAATTATTGGCTACCATATTTACATAGCGAGACGATATTTCAATGATATCCTGCGCGTGTATGGCAATTATATAAAGTATCCTAGGTGAAATGGATTAAACATTTGTAAATTATCCTGCAAAAAAATACAATCTTACAGATGCAAACAAAAAAATGCAACTAACAAACTTACAGTGTATAAATCGAGTAGCTCTTTGGTAAAATTTGTGTACAATATCGCATTTCATAGGTCAAACTATTCTTATTATAAACTACAATTTTTGCAGAAAAGATCGTGCACAATACTATTTGTTGAGAGAGCACTTCCAAAGCACAATACAATTCCATTAAATCGTCCTGGTTTTATATAAATTTAATTATTATTGTCAGATTTGGCAACTGGACCCTTTGTAAATCTTTTTTATATTCTCTAATATAAAAAAGGTGGCATCAAATGCGACATGTACATTGATATACAAAAGAAAGGAAAGATCGTCTCAAAAAGACATACAACATTTATACAAAAATTTGTTCACACATTAACAAAAACAAGTTTTAAATAAAATTTCCAATCTATCTATACGTGTAATAAACATATGTATACTTAAAAAATAATTTAGAAAATTATGTTAAATTTAGAAGCTGCAATGAAGTATTTATAAAAACGTTGTTACAATACCATCAACAATATTTTTTTTTTCAATATAATATCTTAAACCTTAACATGTCTATAATATTAAGGCAATAGTATAATAAAAAAATTGTATAGCAAATTTAGGTATCAATATGTAGTGAGCTTAGATATTATTACGATATTACGATTAGCATAATATATCGTTCAATATGTTTATAAAAGTGTCAAAATCTTTGATATATTCTAATGATAGGTATCATTGTCGTTTGGACATTTATATCGTTATGTAAGAAGAAATCAATGCAAAGTACATAATTGGCTAATTTAAAGAACGTATACAAAATTTGCATTTGCAAATGGAAGAACGCGGAAATTGATTGCTTCTTGCATGACGCGTATTTAATCTCATGGAACAAACTTCTTCTCACATGAGTATCAGTCATTGTACATTCCGTCGATCAAAAAATCCATCCTTCGATAGTGCCTCTTATCCCAGCAATCTCGACCGCGCCTATATAATACGAAAATCGCAGCACCCAATATCGGTAAAGCGACAATTGTTATAATGACTGGCACAATGTAGTCGATTTTTCTTGGCATGCCTAGTGGAGGATTTTTTGTTCGTAGGAGTGGTATAGATTCATTAATTTCTGGCCCATCAACAGTCGTTACCGTTGGTTTAGGCTTCGGTATGTGCTTTTCAACATGCAAAGATGTTTTCGTTGTATTATTCATGTCTAGATGAGCTGCAGTTCCATTTGCTGGTATACTTATATTAGAGTAATTAGAGTCTATATGGTGATTTAAGCTGTCATTAGAGCGTGGATTAGTGGTATTTAATTTCGGGAGGCTAACGTTAGAAGTTTCAGATTTGATATGAGCTGTTTCTATCGCAGGACTACTTTTCATTATAGGTAATTTCATATTTTCAAAAGTGGTCTGATTAAATAATACATTTTCCTTCGGATCCATATTCTGATCTATACCTTTCGTAGGTGTTATCTCTGGACTTTCTGAAACTCCCTTCCTCGGTTTTATTTTCTCTTCTCTTGCTTCTTTCCTTGCAACCACAGAAGGAGTAGCATGTCTCTCCTTAAGCGCACTTTCTCTTGCTCTAGCTTCGTCAGGCTTGTTGGATTCTGTTGTAATGCTTCCATGTTGAGGCGTTATTATAGGTCCTCCTTCTGCAGAATACCGCTTAAAAAATATTTTATTGTTTTATAAAAAAAACTTATTTTATTCCCCTAAAAAACTGAATTATTTTATATTAAATGACAAAAATGTATCTCTAAATGCAGAAAGTTTATTATATATAAACCATATCATAAAAATGATAAGAAGTAAATACTTCATATATATATATACATATATATTTATAGATACACAAAATTAATAAACGTAAGAAATATTTAAAAAAATGAAACATAACTTTAAAATTCAAAAAAGAGAAAAAATAATATATACAATATAACACAAAAATATAACAATATAACACAAAAAACAAATAGGATAGAAGAAGAAATCAAATCTGTAGAATTTATAGAACCAAATGCTAAGAAAAGAACGAAATAAATCAGAAATATACAAAACTGAAAAATAAAAACAAGAATATACTTACAGGATTTACAGCTAAAAATATAGTAAAAAATCTCAATCTTTTTAGAAACATACCCTGTATCGTAATGAAATTTTTCATAAATCACATCTTGAATTAAAATACTTAAACCAACAAAATTTAGATTTTTATTATTTTTTAAGTTAAAGTATTGTGACAGCAAAAATAAAATAAATATATATTATAAATATGTTCTTAAATAAAAATATTCACATTGTAATCACACTTTTCATACAGCAAAAATTCAGTTTTTTGTAGCTGCACTCTTCATATTTTAAATTTTGATCCAAATTCAAAGTAAAAGAGGATCGCAGGATATCGGAGAGAAAAAGAGAAAAGATAAGACATTCCAGACTACAAATTTGGCGCAATTCTCTCACGTTCAAACGAAAAATACGCGTCGCACAGTACGCAACTGCGCAGTGCGCACCAGTACACTTACGAGCAATGCTTTTTTGTCACCCGTTTCATTGGGAGGCTCGACCGTCGACGACAGAGGTTCGATCAGAGAACCAAGAGAACTGCGATCGGGTATCGACGGTTCCAAAGACGTGCCAGTTGTTGCTGCGTTGATAGACGAGGTTAGCGTTGCGACGAATAACGTGACCGCCAATACAAACGGCGGAGAGCATGGAAGATCAAATGCGGCCATATCGCGTCGCGGATCCCCGACCGGATCGGCGTGCACGAAAACTCCGGGGAATCCAACGGAGCAAAACACTCCCGCGGATGCAACTTAAAATAAGGGAGAACAAAAAAGAAATGGAGCGCTACCCGCAGCACCGCGAGAGCGACTGACGATCAGTCCATAACCGCTGATAGCTACCGCAAACTGTCGCACGTACGAGAACTGAGAAGCCTCGAGTCTCTCTTCTCTTCGTTTCGGCTGCACTTTCGCTGTTTCCCTTCTCTTCGTCTTTCTCTCCCTCCCGTCTATTCGTCTCTCTCTTTCTTTTAAGTTGTAGCATACAGGGTGTCCTAGAATTAACAAGAGGCGATCAGTGCGTGAATTCTAAAATGAGCCTTTCTTTTTTCGAATAAACTTTGAAAAAAATAAGTGACAAAGACAAATCGAGATTGATTTTCATTAGCGCGGTAGTCTTCATCTATCATCTTTTTTTTCAATATCTATAGTAGCAATGTATATTCGTTTTATTTTAAGTGCAGATCAAAAGTAGTGCAGCTCCGAAGAATGTATTTGTATATGCCCCGTTACAGCTGTTCGTGCAATTGTTAGAATAAGAAAACTATGGCGAAAACTTTATGCGAAAGTTTCACGATGCTTTCGCAATAAATATACGTGAATAAACGCATACAAACATATACTTGGCTTGCAGGCAAATATACGTAAAAAAATTGAGTTCTTACAAAATCATTAAAAAAGATGAGAAGGAAAAATTCATATATATTTATTATTACTATACTTATTTAAAATAATTAAATTTACTTTTAGGTGCTAATTTGTATAATTTTTAACAAGTAAACTGTTTAATTTTACAGCAGATTGACAGTAAAATGGTTGTAATTAGCAAATCAATTAAAGCAATTAACATGTTTTACTCGTATTCAATGAAGTATATAAAAAAAACCTGCATGATCTTTAAAATCAATCACATTTTATTTAGAAACTTTGCTACGAGCATTCTGCCAATAACATATTTGTATGCCAAATCCTACCAAATCCGTACAAGTTTCTCTATCAACAAAGTAGGTAGTAGATCGAATCTATTTTCGACAGATTCGTCTGTCTACGTGCGATCTCGTATCACGTGTTCATCTCTATTTTTACCAAACACAAATAATACAAAAAAAAAAGTTGCACAGAATGCGGATCGATACAGCGATCCATGAAAGTTACATAAATTAAAGGGAATTGTGGAGATTTATTTTGTGAAATTGGATTGTCTTGATCTCCGAAATTTTAAATATATCTTAAATTTTACGTTCGTACTAAATAGTGTGGAGGGTGTGGAATCGTAGAAATTGTAGGGAAAACATTCCCGAAAAGTGATCCTAAACTCGCGGCAAGCCCGTAAAGATTTTCGTGTTCTTGTTGTTGTAGGTGACATTAAAAATAATCGAATGGAGCGCGAATGTAAGAAACTACAACTGAAATTACCGGCTGTAAGTCGCGAAGGATGTAGGCAATAAACGTAAGTGGGAAACACACGTAAGTATATACGTTATACTGTTGACGTCAATGCACACATAGTGCATACATTATCCGGTGGCGACTGGCGACACGTACGAGACGACGGGGCAGGCAGACGATAAAGCGTTAATAAGGCTCATTAAAATCATTCACGAAACGCTACGTTATTTACTCTTCCTCTTGATTGTCTCTTTTCATTATCTTTTTGTTTTCCTCGTGGCGGGCCTGGCTGTGTACCACTTATCGCAACGAAATATGTACGTGACTGATGCTTGTTACTGCGTATGCGTGGATCCTCGTATGATCCAACAATTTGGGAACGTCGTAAATGTATGTACGTTCATGCGTGTGCGTTGTGTTTGCTTGACATTCGTTTCACATTGCGTTTTAAAACTCCTAGTTATATCTGATTTGATTGATTGTCAAAAAAAAAATGTGGTTCTCCTACTTTTTCACAGAACACCGACTCAACGTTTAGACTGCTTAGTATCGATACTATGAAAATCTAACTGATAAATCTAGAGTTTCTGGAATCAAAGATTAGCAGTTGTTATTGAGGTACACACATACATACAGTTTTTAACGATCATGATAATTTTAATTTGCTAATTTTTCAAAATTGGAATACTTATTCCTACTCCTAATGATTTAAACACTTTAAAAGTGCGATAATCATTCCTAACTTATAAGTTGACCCTTCACCTCGTGACGATAACAGAGCTATACATACATAAAAAATTATTCGGTCATCAGTTACATTATTGTATCTCACTCATAAAGTTAGTTATTTGTGTGCGATCTCGACTAGTTTATAATTAATTTAAAAGTATATTTGATACATAAAAACTATAGAAGAGAATGTATTGAAATTAGATATAGCGACTTATCAAGGTCTAAGATTTGAACATATATATATATATAAAACTAATATAATTTGATTAGAAAGCTTATTGGATTCTAAAATGTGAACATACAGTCATATATAATTTTTCTTTTTTTTTATTTTACAGTAAAAGCACAAAATGCGCAGCAGAAGCAACTCTGGCGTCCGTTTGGACTATTACCAGCGGATTGTCCACAAAATAATTATGAATTATCAGAATCCTGTTACTGGACTCTTTCCTGCAAGTCCTGACAATGACCATGCCTGGATACGGGATAACGTTTATTGCATACTTGCTGTATGGGGTCTATCAATGGCTTATAAAAAGATAGCAGATGCTGACGAGGATAGAGCGAAGACATACGAACTCGAACAGAGCTGTGTAAAGCTAATGAGGGGTCTCCTGATGGCAATGATGCAGCAGAAGGAAAAAGTGGAAAAGTTTAAGTCTACTCAAAATCCACACGATGCCTTGCATGCAAAGTATAGCTCTACCAATGGTCAAAGTGTAGTTGGAGATACAGAGTGGGGACATCTTCAAATCGATGCAATTTCTCTGTATCTTTTAATTCTGGGTCAAATGACAGCATCTGGCTTGCAAATTGTTTTCAATTTGGATGAGGTATTTGATATCTGACATTTGTGTGTATACTGTAAACTTATAAATTGTACTATTTTTTAATAATACAAATATAAGTGTATTTTTGTATAATAATATGTAATGTATACCAGATTTATTGATTTAAAAAATTGGACTGCAATTTTCTTGTTAATTTTAGGTGGCTTTTATTCAGAACTTGGTATTTTATATCGAATCTGCCTATTGTACTCCGGATTATGGAATTTGGGAGAGAGGAGATAAAACGAATCACGGTTTACCGGAATTAAATGCAAGTAGTATCGGAATGGCCAAGGCTGCAATGGAGGCGATGAACGAATTGGATTTATTTGGTGCAAGAGGTGGACCTACGTCAGTTATTCATGTTCTGGCCGACGAAGCACAAAAGTGTCAAGCAGTACTGCAATCTATGCTGCCTAGAGAGTCAAACTCCAAAGAGTTGGATAGTGGTTTGCTATCGATTATAAGTTTCCCTGCGTTTGCAGTAGATGAGCCTAACTTGATTCACGAAACACGTGAGGCTATTACCAAGAAATTACAAGGACGATATGGTTGTAAAAGATTTTTAAGGGATGGATATAAAACACCAAAAGAGGATATGAATAGGTATTTATTTAATAATAATTTTTAGTAAAATTTATTTTGACTAATAATTATATCCTTGGAAATAGATTGTATTATGAACCATGGGAGCTTCGTATGTTTGAGAATATCGAATGCGAATGGCCACTATTCTTCTGTTATTTAATATTGGATTACTGCTTCCAAGGCAATAAAGAAGCAGTTGAAACGTACACCAAACAGTTGGAAGAAGTAATGATTAAAGCAGAAGATGGTATGAAATTAGTGCCTGAATTATACTCCGTCGCACCTGAGAATGTATCAGCGGAGTATGCTGAACCTGGTAGCCAAAATCGAATAGCTTTAGGCAGATGTCCATTTAAGTGGGCACAATCTCTTTATATTCTAGGAAAATTGCTGCAAGAGGTAACATACTTTCAGAAACATAGTTGAGGCAAATTAAGAACTTCCTTAAATTACCACATTTAAAAAGTTAATAATATTTCTTATCATATTATCTTATAATTTATGTACAAATATTTAAAATATTAAATATTTGATAATTTTATCTGCTGTTTCTTTTGCAATGTATATGAAGTGTTTTAATCTCGAAAATTGTGTTTAATACAATAATCCTACTAAGTGTTACATTATAACAAAATATTTCCGTAATATGATTCTTTTCAATAATTTGTTTCAATTTTTAGGGATTTCTTGCAGTTGGCGAGTTAGATCCCTTAAATAGACGATTATGCAGCGAGAAAAAGCCGGATGTTGTGGTACAAGTAGTTATCTTGGCAGAAGATACAGAAATCAGGGAAAAAATTGCACAGCACGATATTCATGTACAAACAATTGCAGAAGTTGCACCGATTGAGGTACAACCTGCAAAAGTCCTCAGTCATTTGTACACATATTTAGGTATGACGCAACAAAATCGCAAATTGTTTAAAAATATTTTACTAAAAATAATTTAGATATTATATTGTATATTTTATAATCTCGTTTTAAGGACGCAACAAAAAATTAGGACTGTCCGGGCGTAAGTCAAGGGACGTAGGAATTCTCAGCACTAGTAAACTGTATTCCTTACACGATAAGATATTCGCGTTCACGCCACAGGTAAATACTCGCATTTTATGGTGAACCCTTTATCATCTTTTGTATCTTTACTTCTTTTCTTATGTTTCCTCTTGTTCTCGCACCGAATTGACTAGTTGACAGATATGACCCGCTTCTACATCGCATCGGACTATGAGCTCATGATTGACATATTCAAAGGTGAAATTAATTTCTTGAAGTCTAGTTGGCAGAATATGTTGGGCCGGCCTCTCGTGGTCATGCCCCTCAAGAATATTCATCTAGGTAATTTAACGATTTCAAAATCATAGTTCTTTTTTTAGTCGTTACTTTAGACTTTCTGAAGTCCGTTGAAATTGTCATGATTAGACAAATTTTGTGGCTCTTCTTAGAAGTTTTGATGAATTTCTTGCGTGAAATTCTCATTTTTTATAAACACTGTGACTGTCCGCTCTGAACAACTAATGTCTGCTTGCATGCGTTTGTTTTTGTCATGGTTTCATTTAACAGTTACTTAACTCTCTATGGCTTACATGATTTTGAATACTTCAGAACTTATGTTTGTTATATATTATATATGCCTTAATAATACATTATTATATGAGTTCTAACTATAATTTACTTCGATAATAACGTATTTAGTTTCGAAATTAGTACATAATATCCATAGAGAGTTACGACATGAGCTTTTAATTAGTTTCATTCATGTTATGTTTCTATTCTTTTCATTATTAACTTTTAATTACTAACATGAAGTGGACACTCGGGTCTCAAAAGTGGATGCGATTGTGAGTTGTGTTGATATTAAAGATGTTCAACTGATACAGTGCGAGATAAAAGTAAAATATTCGAAGCGAGATTGTTTCATCTTCAAGCATCAAGCAATAAAATTATCCTAAATTATCCTGATATGGCTTATTGTGTTTGGTGGTATTGCGCGTGTGTTGCATGTGTTAGAAATTTGACACGGAGGAGTACTACACAACATACGACGTCGACCTGCTTGTGAACACTTTCACAACCACCTTGGCCTTCCTCAAAATCAACTGGAAGCAAATGCTCGGCAGACCAACTGTAACCCTTGTCGCTACTCATAATCATTTAGGTACGGCTTCGTCGGAAGCTTTAGATCTCATCCTACAACGAAAAGCTCGTCGAATACTACATTGGATTGTGTAACATAATGTTAGCGTAAAATTAACTGTTAGAAGAAACCGCATACAGAGTATCATAAAATTCGAATATAAATGTTCTGTTGCAGCATAGTTTGTGAAGAAATAAAAACAGCAATAGTTTTTTTTATCAGCAAATTTTAAATCTTCATTCAAAAATCTTTTCTAAAATAGAAAACATGTATACATTTTTATTGTAGTTTTTAAATGAATTTTTTGCTATATGTCTATGCTTGAATTTTGTGATATTCTGTAAAAAAGCTATCATTTTCAGTACGAAAAAACACTTATTTTTATTTTTTATTTACTCCTTATTAAAGTTCATTAACATTATTTTTTTAGATCAAGGTAAGATACCGTTAGCTATGATAACTACCTTGAAAAAACTTAAAAGCGGCTACATCAATGGTACTAGAGTATCATTGGGAAACTTGAACGATTTTTTGAGTACGTCGTGTATCACGAATCTTAGTTTCCTGGGAAGTTCCGAGGATGGTCGACCTGATAAACTAAATCCTCAGGTATGTAAAATTCAAATAACATATTCGTTCAGAATAAAGTTACAATATGTTATATAAATTAACAGAATTATTTATCAAATAATTAAACATGTACTTTGTTTTATATATTTTTTAAAATATATATCACTCAATATTCAATTTTCATTTGCAGTTTTAAAACTTAAATAGCATATAAAATGTTTCAAGATTTGATCATATAATTATTTGTATATATGTGTGATACGCGTAATTCTCATTTATATTCACAAGGTCCAACAATATTTGGAGGAACATTTAATGCGACCATTTCCTCATCGTACAGGACTTCTTAATAAACATGGTCCAATTCGTACAGGAAAACATCTGCGGCGTAAAATGTCTGTGAAAGGCGCGATAAAAAAAACGCGATCCATAGCTGTCGAACGTAAGCAATATTTGTCCCGTTAAAAAAATTCCAGATGGAATGGTTTTCATGTTCTAACTGTGTGCTGATTGTATGTCTTTTAAAAGAGGACCCTTAAACAATAATGCAATGTCTTCCTACTGCTGTGATTGTTATCATCTTCCAAGAAAGTAAGTTTATTAACCAGATACTGTTATATATGTATTGCATTGTTTAATCTCTATGATATTTTTTTTATAAATACTGAAATAAAATTTTATAATACTTATAATATTAAATAAAATCTGAATGATGTTATTATTTATATCTTTTTCTAATTATTAAACATTATATGCGCGCACGCAGCGTATACATTATTACATACATGTATGTATTGTGATAAAACTTGCTAATGCTAATACATATTTATATTTATATATGGATTTATACGTGTTTATATACGGATTTATACAAGATGTTTTAATGACAAATAACATTAATTTTATATAAATTAAAAAGTTCTTTTATATATTTCAGCTGAAATTCTTGGAATGGCAGGGGAAGACCGTAGACATTCTACTATTCTAATTACAAATCCATTTATTGAAGTGACGGATACTACCTTGTCTATCAACGCAACTCAACCAGTGACGATTGAACGCACACCATCGCCAACAGACGAGCTGTTATCGTGGAAAAATTCTCCCAAAACTAAACATAGAACAATATCTGAGACCCAATATGCTGAGACTGAAGTGGAGGAATTGCTATCTATGCTGCGCGAAACAGAAAGTCTTGAAGAACAAGGAGATATTTTGCAGTATATTGTTAGTATATTTATCTCTTCGTTTTAATTTTGTAGAAAAAGATTTTCTATTAATTTATACAAACGGTCCAAAAATTATTTTATACATATAAAACATTACATAGGTGGACTCGAAGGGACTACTTTTTGACACAGGTGTAGTAGAAGAGGGACATCCCGTTTTAATAAAGGATTTGTTAAAAAGTCTCTATGAGAAGGCTTGTCAACAGAAAATGTGGGGTATTGTACGACACAGCGCGGGTATGTTGGGTAAAAGAGTGGAAGATTTAGCGAAGGCGGTTACTGATTTACTAGTACGACAAAAGCAAGTGACTGTTGGCATGCCACCGAGCAACGAGCATACTATAGTCGCGCCTCTACCAGAGAATGAACTGCGAGCTCTGATTCATCAGGCATATGGTGATGACGAATCGACCGCTATGCTGACACAAGAATTGCTCGTTTATTTGGCGATGTTTATTAGAACGGAGCCACAATTATTCCATGAGATGCTGAGACTGCGCGTCGGTTTAATCATACAAGTTATGGCGACAGAACTATCGCGAACATTAATTTGCACCGGTGAAGAAGCTTCTGAGCACTTGTTAAATCTATCTCCTTTTGAGATGAAAAATTTACTGCATCACATTATGAGCGGAAAAGAATTTGCTATTAGTAGTGGTATGTTTCTGCGGTTAATTAAAAATTTGAGAAAGTATACATTAGAATATTTATATAACAGTCATGTGCTTATGTTGCAGTTGGTCGTGGCAATTTTTCCGTCATTAGTTGCAAATCAAGTAGAGTCAGTAAGGTAATATTACCAATACAATGTCTAAAAAACATTTGACTTAGTAACTACTAACATATTACTACTCTTGACGATTACTGACATAATTAAGTATACATACAGAGAAATATATTTAATTTTTAATTTTCTTTTAATTTTTTGTAACTATGTAACTATTTTAGTTTAATATTTTATATTTAATGATTTTTTTTTTATATTTAATTGATGATCAAAATTCACATATTTTTATCGTTTACAAATTAAATAGATATGTGTGTAAAGTTGAACATATTTTTTTTGTATAGAAATCTCAAATTGGTGGTTTCTTAAGCGCTGATCAAAATGCCGATAATGAGGCAGAAGCAGATCGACAAGGTCAATGGTTGCGAAGGCGACGATTAGACGGTGCGTTAAACAGAGTACCAAGAGATTTCTATCCGCGTGTGTGGCAAGTACTCGAAAAGGTAAATCGCTATTATATATATATATATATATATATATATATATACACACATATATATATATATATAATTCAATAATATATAATTATAATAACTTGAATTTTTAACATTTTAATTCTATAAAATTATAACTTTTAACAGTGTCACGGTTTAGCGATTGAAGGAAGAGTACTGCCTCAAAATCTCACACAGGAAATGACATCTGGCGAGTTGAAATTTGCATTGGCTGTAGAAACCGTTTTGAACACTATACCGCAGCCAGAATATCGTCAACTTGTTGTTGAAGCTTTAATGGTACTAACATTAGTAACCGAATATAACATTGCGCCATCTTTAGGTGGTCTGATTGAAGTTGAACATTTAGTACATAAAGCAAACGCTATTTTCTTGGAAGATCAGGTATTTTTGTTTATATTTATAATGTTAATAATGCAGCAATATTATATTATCTAATTATTGAATTTTTCTGAAGCAAAAATGTAATACAAAATACGAAATATAGGAAGAGTAGTTCAGTAACTGTCCTTTCAAGCAATTTAGGCATTTATTGATACAAACGATTTAAAATAATACTTATTTTATTAGAATTGAAATTGACTTTATCGATTTATTTTTTTTTACCTAAAATAAATCCTTTTCAATATTAAAAATTATTTTTTATTGAAATAAATATTTTATATTAAGAGCATAAAATGGTTCTAATATAAAATGTATATGGAAATATATACATAAAAGAATGATCATTAAAACAAAACTACTTTTTTTTTCTTCTATATTTTTTAAATAAAAGATAATTAAATGAAATTTGTAGATGGCTATCGACGGTGATGCAACATTATGTTGTGCAAAACCAAAGGAGCAACGTGAAATGACAGCCATGGGAACACTTCTCTGTGGTGGAGCAGCATATATTTGTCAACACTTTTACGATACTGCTCCTAGTGGAAGTTATGGAACAATGACGTACATTACAAGGGCTGTCGCCGTGATGCTTGATTGTCTACCAAAAGATGGCGACTTAGAATGCTCAATATCGTAATAGATATAAATTAGCTATAATTTTAGAAATAAAGGATCTATAATTGTGGCAGAAATATTACAATATAAAAATTTTGGACAAATTTGCAGTGTGAATTTTTTGTGTATAATAATCTCCATTATGTAATGATTATGTAACTATATATTTTAGTTTTAATGGAAAAATGCATGCTTCTAGTATATAACCTGCAATTATAAATTACAAATATTGATAGTATAATGTTAAAATTTAACGCTTTGTTATCGAAACCTATTGCAAATTTTAGAAAAATTAAAAATTAAATCATCCATTAAAAGAATATAAATCATGCATTGATAGTTTTAATAAATGCTTTATTTCCTCCATTGTACTAATATTTATAATTACCAAAAAAAAAGTTATGTATTTCTCTCAAAAAAATTTTATAACATCCAAGAAATTAATAATTTAATAGATGTAAAACATTTTTCATGATATCTTACAAACAGAAATTTATTTACTGGGTCTTCGAACTTTTGGAGAAAGGATTCAGTTTGTTTAACCAAGAACTCCTGTGAAAAAATTTCAATTGTAAATTTTGAAATAACATGAAAAATAATACACATAATATATATATTACGTACGTTTCTTCTGGTGATACAACATTTACGTTTTCGGCTTCTTTGATTTTATTTTCCTTGAGTTTGGTGATTAATTCTGATCTATATTGGATTTTCAAAGGTTGTGGTTGTTCCGCATTTAACCGTACCCACTTTTTACAAGCTTCATCGTATGTTAAACCATACCATTCTATTTCTTTTCTAGTATACTGAAAATATATTGTAGTAACAATTATATATATATTTTATTTCCACATCAAAATATTTTGAAAAATATAAGACATAGAAAAATATTCAGACAAAAGTTCTATGGCCTGATGGGGCATAAATGGAAAAATCAATTTATTTCGTATCATATAAAAGTTATAGCTATTTTTTTAATGGGATTGTATTTCTTTTATATGATTTCTCTAAATATTCTGCATATAAAAATAGATATATCAAAAATCAATAGTTTACAAAATATTTTATACTTTATTCTTGCATGTTTGACATAAAATACAAAATATTTTAAACTATTTTTTAATAAAAATGGCTTAATGCTTTTATGCAGAATAATGAGATGAACCAATTGGTAAAGAAAACACATATTTAAGGGACAATAACTTGTAACATTTGAAATATCCCACCCTATAATTTTTAATTTGTAAAATATATAAACAAATTTCTTACAGCTGAAAGATATTGCTCATACTTGGCGTATACTTCCGTATGCTTTTTTGGATCATTAGGATACAAAGTTTTATCTGCTAGTGCGATAAGTATCTGACGTTTTAATCTCAAAGCAAGCAAAGATTTCAAATCGCAAGCTGGTGTCTGTAAATAATAGTTTGTAGATAATTCATGAGAAAAATTTTATATATCTGTCAAAAATATTGCAATATGTGTAGTACCACCACTTTTTTTATTTGTTAGCCCAAAGTTTAACATACCTTCAATAAATAATGATCAAATCCATAATTTTCATGAATTAATCTGAGTGCTCTCTGAGTAATAACAACTTTCATATATGTATCAAGAACTTCACTATAAACAACAGACTTGTTCAGACTTGGTATCCAAAAATGTGGAACCCTTCTTTTATATGTGCCTTTTTTCTTAAAACCCTGAACAATGGCTTCTCCTCCCCATAGACCATTATCAACTTCTTTCGGATATATTACAGGTATTGGTACATTTTGCACTGGATATCTATAAACAAATTAATTAAATTATAATTAATAAAATTATAATAAGTGAGATAGATGTTAAGAATATATACCTCATTTTAATTAATAATTAATTTTATTTAAAATTGATAATACAAAAATATATTTTACATAAAAATGAAACAGGGATTTTAAGGGGGATGCATTTTTTTTATATTCTTTTTTAGATGACGGCACCAATAAGATATATTACACTTCTTCAGTTGTTTCATTTCTTTCAAATAAGCCTTCCTTCTTAATATAATGAACTGCAGCTGATGGTTGCAACTTCCATTCTTTCCAGAATTTTTTATATTCTTCTGGCAATTCGGAACCGATTCCTTTACTCCATCGACTTATTTTTGGCATGTAATATAACCGCTACAACAGTTTTATTTGCGTTTTATTGATGACAATTATCATATATTATTTTGATTTATTTAAATTTCAAGTCATATTAAACATTTTATTTATTAATGTAATTTTTTAAGATACTGCAAACAATTAGTAACATTAATAGATATTCCTAATTAAAGATGCAATAAGTTTGAAATGTTGATTTAAATACATAGTAAATAAATGTAATAATTGGATGAATAAAAAAATTTACAATAATAATAACATAATATTATTAATTTAAAAGAATTATATATTTGTAGTATCACTACGTGAGGTTTAGAGATAATCTTCTATCTTTGAATTGCCTAATAGGATAACTTTATATTACCTGTGCACCTTGCTTAATCGACATATCGTTACACGATTTTCAATCAGTTCAATCCAAGTCAGAATTATGAATAATTTTAATAAAATCAACAGATCGTGACAGAGCAAACACCACTTACATCATAAGGTTGGTTGGATCAGTTCTTTATTTTTGCACTTTCTGAACTAGTGCACACGGTACAATTGGTCTGTTCGAATTGCTTACACTTTTTCACACTTAAAATGAGATAGATATATATTTGGCACTGAAAAGAGAGAAAACGAAGATGCTGGCCCGTATTCAGAACGCGCTTACAACGATGTTAGCACGCTACATACTATACTTTACGTCACGTATATTATAGAATTTCAGAGATAAAAGTGCTCTTTTATCGATAAAAGAGCGTTCTGAATACGGGCCGCTGAGTGTAAAAAGTGTAAGCAAATCGAACAGACTTCATAGGTTGAAACAAATATATTTATTTCACTTCAACTTAATACACCATATACATTGATGTGCCCCAATTCTGAAAGTGCAAGAGAGAATAATAAAAAATTGACATTTTACTAGATATATTAATTTTTATGAAAATCTAATTTGTCTTACTTGCAGTCGATAAATGACAAATTGTATGCCACCTATATTTATAGTTGCTAACACACTGACGGGCTATTACTAAAGATGACCGGCCTTGGGTATTTTCGTGGTCCGGTAGATCCTGAGATAAATGAAAAACGATGACATCGATCGTTTTGGCTGCATATCGAGAATAATAAATGTGATTGAATGCGAGACATTTTGAAATTAAATTATGACGTCTTTAACGTCGTTGTCTTGACGGCAAAATGATGACAAACACACCTAACAGGTTGTTTGTTGGATAATATTATCTATTAATTAATCTTAAAATTTAATATTTTAAAGATATTTTAAAATTACATTTCACAGTCAAATTTTTTTTGATAAAAATATTTATTTTTTACGCCACTAGTATTAAAAATGTTATTTATTTCTAGGTACTTTTTTGTTTTAGATTCCTTATGATTGCCTTTTGTGTGATTAAATTTTACTAGTGAATAATTGATTTTAGTAAGTGTTCAGTATATTACATCTTAATATTAGCGAAGGAATTACAAGATTATGTTACAAAATTTTTTATTAATCTTCTAAAAACGGCAGCCTCGTTCTCACTATAATTAAAAGAACGATTTTCATTACGGATTTTATTAAACCTAAAACATTACAAAATGCGCGCCATTTATAATATTCTTTGATACAGAAAATGCATTTAGATATACTATCCTTTATAATTATATATTAAAATTAAACTTAATATTCTGAAAAATGTTAAAATGTTTTTATATTAGAAATATGTTGTACAATACAAAAATCCATTTTTAAATTAATATTGATTTTTAATAAATCATGCACTGCTTACTATGTATTATACAAATATACATTAAATTGATTCAATAATAAATAATTATAAACCAGTTATGTGCATAACACAATTAAATAATATTGTGTTTTGATTACGCTTTGCACTGGATTATATTAGCATAACTAATATAGAGGAGAATATTTGTCATTTTAAATATCGTAGAATCGGTCCTGAACATATATTATGGAGCGTAATATACATATATGTATACACATTTCTCATTGGATTCAAATTGCAGAAGATGATTTAAAGAGAAGTCGAAACATTAAGATAGAACTTATATATATGTAATTTTAAAGTAAATGTATTTTATACAACAAAGTTTGCGTCTCAATAATATTGCAATGCTATGCTTTTATTTGTCTTCATTTCTATTATTATATTACAACTAAATAATCAGTAGATTTTATGTTAAGTAATATTTTTTAATAATAATATATATATTATATATATTAAATATATATATATTAAATTATATATATTAAATAGATCTATAATTAATTTAGTACGCTAATGCTAAGCTACTATACATCTTATAAAAAAGAAGTTTATTATTAAAAATATATTAATTAAATAATGTTATATAATTCATGTAATTAATGATGCTTAAATATACATACTGAGATATAAATGTGTATGTGTGTGTGTGTGCGTGTGTAAAAGATAAAGAATGGTTTGTTAATTATTAGGTTAAATAACTCTAATAAATGTGACATAAAATTTTTTGCGAGAAGACAGCGCGTAATTTCTAATTTTCTGCGTTCTTCTGCGCTAATAGATTAAAAGAGAAAGAAAGATGGGTGGAGGAGGATGTGAAATATGGATGACCATCCTCCGACAGCTCTTCAGTAACAAACGGGCGGACCGATTTGAGAACCGCGAGAACACTCATCGTCTAATAATAATATCTTGCTCAAATTTCTATTTTCAGGCCGATAAATGCGCTCGCGGCTTTTATGTAAAAAGCTAAAACGACTTTATCGTACTCGCGGATGCGAATTCCGGATTCCTAGTGTGTTAGATTGAGAATATACCGGAAACTACGGCCACCTTCGTCGTTTCTACTATCCCGGAAGGTCCTGCACGCGTACTTCGCAGCGGGCATGCTGTAGTTTACTTTCGCGAGCAAATAGTCCGCGGCGCGTAAACTTGTCAAGCTCAGCGAATAACGAGCACCGCCTGCTAGGCGAGTAAATTCGAGTTAGCGGGATAACAGAAATGGTTTAACGCAACGTTTCAGGAGCGCTGATGGAGAGAGAAACGTGAGATCGTACTCGTGATGCTTTATAAGTGTACACTGCGTATATAAAAACAATATACGATAAATAAATTACTTATTAAAACGATAAATTTTTTATTAATTTAGATTTATTTTTCTGTTTTATTTTCCTGTTTTTCCTTTCCTTTTTTAGTACTGTAATCAGCTCTATGTACGCCGCAATTAACATGTAACATCGTACAATATCTTGAGGGTAAATTCTTCGTATTTAACACACACTCTGCAATGTAAATCTTTAAAAACATCAAGTTCATAATTTCTCTTTCTCTCTCTCTCTCTCTCTCATTACTTTCTAATTTTTAATGTTGTATATGTTTTATAATACCTAAATAATATAAAATAACAAATTAAAAAAATGTTTTAATCAATTGTTTACTTTACAGACATGCGATAGATATAATGTATGTCTATAAACAATTAATCAAAATTTATTGAAAAGTACTGTATGTATCTATATATAATATATGCATATAAATATATATTGTATAAATATATATATACAATATATATTCCTGGCGGAAAAACTTACAAAAAACTATATAAATTGAGACAAGATTTTAGAAATTATTAATTTTTCATAAATATTCGTAGTGGGACATATAGAGCGGTATTATTTGTCTAAAAAATCTTAGAAATCCTCCATCTTCAAACAACGCCCCTCTATGTCCCACTACGAATATCTATGAAAAACTATAAAGAATTTCTAAAACAAACAAACCTCACTCTACGTCCCACTACGAATATCGATGAAAAATTAAGAATTTCTAAGATCTTGTCTTATATCGATGAAAAATTAAGAATTTCTAAGATCTTGTCTCAATCTATGTAGTTTTTTCATACTTTTTCATAAAAATTTTTTTTCTGCCAGAGATACTATATATAGATACATAATATACACACATACAATACATCCCGCATAAAAATATACTACTAGTGTCACTAGTGCAATAAGTAAATTCGACAAGAGTGGTGTCACTAATAATGTAATAGTGGTAGAGAAAATTTCATTAAAATTTCAAATTGTGAAACAATAAAATTTTAGTGAAATTTTAATGAATTTTTCTCCACCACTATTACATTATTAGTAACACCACTTGTCGAATTTACTTAATGCACTAGTATAGTATATTTTTATCCGGGATATAGTACTCTTTGCTGACTTTAGCTTCTTTTTACTTGTAAATTCAGCATTTTAATATATAGAACATTTACAATATTAAAGAAAAAATAAAATTAATTCACAATTATGAAAATAGCAACTTTACAGCAATATCTCTACGTCATAGACACACATAATCTGCGTAACATATGTTATAAAAAGTTACTGTCTATGTAATAGTTAATGACATACCTATTTATCCTAAAAGCAGTTTGAAATTGCGACTAAGCAATTTCAGACTGTGTTAATATTTGATCAGTTAACATAAACATATTTTATACTATTTCTAACAATGAGAATTAAAGTTTTATGTGAATTCTTAGCGTTGCCGCTCTGTTATTCATCTGTCTGTTACATTGTTAGATCCACGACAGACACATTACATGCTGCCGGTATGCAATAATAATTCGAGACGTCGTCGTCTTCATAACCGTAAGCGCAACCCGCACGTAGGCGTGCGTAACCATATACTTGGGCCTTTTACATAAAGGCACGTGCGCATACACGTATATCTCCTTAAAAATAGAAATTTGAGTAAGATATTATTATTAGACGATGAGTGTGTGGCCGGCGCGGCTTCTTACCATGGCACTCACTACGGTGACGATACCTAGTTACGAAAAGGCGAGAGATCGCGATCTCCTCGTGTACTACCACTCTTACGCTACTCTCGGCCACTTTCGTCGAAATGAGGAATCCCGCGGTCGGAACGAGGGGGTGCTCGGGAACGCGGAAAGCACCCGTTAGCCCAGGAATTGTAAGCCGGTTGAAGATTTCTATAAGCATAGTGAATTACGAAAAATACTTGCAATCATTGTTCAATGATTGTTGAATTAAATTTTAGAGCGTGCATCGATAACTCTTAACTTTTTGGCTATTATCTTAATTAAGAATTCTTTATAGAAAGATTTAGTAAGTATATGTATTTGTATTAACCATGCAGTACAATTTAATATTGCAAATAATTCTAAAAAGTTAAAAAAATGGATTATTTTGTAATAGAAATTGTAAAAAGAAATATATTATGTTAGAGATATATAGAATAACTACAATAAAATATAAAATTCCGTTCTACTATATTATAAATAAAATTTAATAAAAAATGCTGTTTTGTCAGCTCTTACATGAAAAGTCTGCAACATTTATACAATGATTGTCCACCATATTTCGTAAAATTCACTCGGTTTAATTTAATATTTGTTAAAATTATATTTATAAAATTGAAACTATTCATAGAAAAAAATCAAGCATGTGGGAGTCATTCAAACGACAGCTTCGCATATTTTTGCTATGTTTCATTAAATGTGGATACCCTTCGGAATTCTTCGCGTCTTCGATGTATTTTTACTTTCCGACACGATCGTAATTCTTCCCGGGGTGGAATATTCCGTCATGAGTCTTTGAAAATTTACATTTTCCAAAGTAGCTTATATAAATGTCCAAACATGTATTTTATGTCTTATATAAATGTCCAAACATGTAGGCATATATAGGATATCATATATGAAACATTCAAAAGCTATATTATATTTTTAATATTTTTTTATAGCATTTTTAGTAAGAAAGGTGTTTATTAATTACAAAGAAAAAAATTACTCACAAAAGTAATAACTTAAAAAGCTAAAATAGTGACTTTAAATATACTTGATTCTAGAAAAGAGTATAGTTAAACAAAAAGAATGTTATTGCCTTGTTAACCATTAAACGTCTTTTCGGTATGGCATATTCATCTTTCTTTTTCCAATGTGCTTTAAAATTTTTTTTATTAATAAAGCTACACATACATTTGCTTGCTTGATATGTTTCTTAATGTCTGGTATTTCAATCGAAAAAATTATTTATAATATGTTTATTTTTATGAAAGTTATAAGCAAATTATATGCCATACCTAAATGTGTTGTTTTTGTAGTATGGCATTTAATAATTAATTCGTAATTCAAAACTATTCCTAAAATATTTTTTAATTTACTTATTTGAATTAGCTATAAATAAAACCTTAATTAATTAAAATATTCTTATCAAAATAATCTCTCTTATCCAAATAAGATAATAATAATGATTCACTTTTATTTTTGTCGTAAATAAAAATAACGTACTATTAATCTGTGATATATGTAAATGTCACCTACTAGACTGCGAGGCATTTCTGTTGCTTCTTTTTGCCGACAGGTCATGTTCAGTATGTTGAGAGTTCTGTAGTATGCCAGCTACTAAAATATGTATTATAATTTGTCATACTATTTATGTATCATAACTTTTTACAATTCTGTAATATTTTGAAGTAACTAATATCCTTCTGAGACTTAAAGATATATACACGAATAAATATCTGAATAAATACTTTTGTTTCAAAATAAAAAGTAGTTAATTCTTTCAATGTTTTGGAAACAAAAAATAAATTTATTCTTAAAAATATATACATTTTTTATGTTTTTTTTCTTATGCTTCATTAATCTTTTACTATCTTCAAAAAATAATGAATTTCTTAAAAAAGCATAGAAGATGCTAATTTCTTATCTCAAAATAATTAATGATTTTAATTATTGTTGATAGAAGAGAAGGTATTATAGCTCCTACAGGTTAATAGTCCTTCTTAATATTTCCGCTATTAGAGAGAGAGAGAGAGAGAGATAGAAAATTTTAAAGATTATTTAAGAAACCATTATTTAGTAATCTGCCGTTATACTATGTATGTGTGTAATGATGCTAATACCATTAATTATTACCATTTAACCACAATAACTGGAGTTTATTATAACGCATTTTTAATTTTAAGCATTTCGAAATGATTTAAAAATATATTTTAGTATTTAATTATACATATTTTCCCATTTCTCTAAAACTTGAGCGTATTATTATATAATTATATGTATATACATATACACTGGAGTATATTGTACGTTATTTTATTTGGCTGTACACATTTCAAATTATGCAAAGTTAAATAATAGCGTGGCATTTTGTTAATATAGCCCTTTAAATGTGATGACTGTTTGCGATGAGTGACCTTGTTTTTCTTGACAACCTTGTTTCTCTTCAATTGATTACACACTATCGTTACATTTTTAGGACATAAATAATGTCCTAATTAGTAATAAGTATCTAACAAATATATTATAAGTTTAAGTATAAAATCGATTGAACAACACTGTGACAAATATAATCATTAAGTTTTAAATTAAAATATTGATTAAGTTCATAGAAATCATTTATCTAATAATATCAGTATTTAATAAGATATTAGATACCGCAAAATTTTATTAAATGTCAGTAAAAACTATGTATGCATATAATAAAATAATATGTGTATAGATACTAAATGAACAAGGAAATTAAATTAACTATTATTGAAAAACAAAAAATTTAACAAATAAACGTTCTTATAATTTTATTATAAAAAATAAACAAAATATAAGGATGTGTAAATTCACAAATAATAAAAGATTATCGATTTTAACAAGTTATATAGTCTAGAATTAAATTAAATTTCAAAGCATTTTTCTTTTAAAAATCATTATTAGACTTTAAAGTGTGTGTCAAGTTCGTGAAGATTATTAGTATAGACATATTTCGGCCCAAAGACCTGAATCTTACTTCAGTAAAGAATCTCCGTTGCCCTTTGGTGTTCGCCGTCACCGCCACCGGTGGCACAGCATCATCAACAGCATTGACGTTCCCAATGCACACGTGCCGTGTGCAAAGCCTGAGGGGCTATGACTAGGACGCTCCCGACGCGAGCATAGTCATTCGAATCCAGTATTAGTGCGGTGTAGAGTGCTCGGTGTTTTGTAATCCACTTACTCAAATTCTCCTCTCTCTCTCTCTCTCTCTCTCTTTCTCTTTCTTCGTCTCTCTATCTGTTTTTTCTTTTTCTCACGTGACTACGATCGATTAGTGGTGAGTACCAAGAAATAACAGTGTGGCGGATATGTATACTACTCTACTACTGCTACTACTATCAAACACTTCTGTACTACTATCGATGACGATACTCTTCTTAGCCGCATCGATCGATGCCGCAAATACCGATGACACCGACGACAATACACAAACATATGTATCGCTCAAAGAAGTGCACGTAGAATCATTGCAAGCGTGATTTACCTCAGCCTCGTGATTTGTCTGTTTTCCTCGTGTGTCTCCTTCTGAAGTACTGAGATTCATATAGTGCCATGAAAGATATTCATCGACGGCTTTGAACGCATACTCCAGGTCAGCTACTTGGGTGAATTGTCATATCGTGGAGAATTTTCAAAATTTTTTATAAAGATTAGTTTAATATATCAAGTGAAAATCTTTCTTAAATAATACTAAATTATTATAAACGCTAAATAAACTATTGTATAGCTCGTAAAACTTTGATCTACTTCTATTTATGAAAATATATTTAAAAATTTATATTCTCACATGAAATTATTATTAATTATTAATAAGATGCAATAAATTTGCCAATTTACCCATACAGCCAACTTCTAATTCCTTTTAATAAAATTAATAAATTATCAGACTGTCTAGATCGTAACCAATTTTCCATTTTAGAGAGAGAGGGAACTACTATTATTTTTCACTATTAAATCACGCGATATGTTTTATTTTAAATTATTAATTTGTGTATTTTTCAATTTCAGTTTTATATAGAGATAAATTAAATCAAATAATACAATTAAATTAATCCTTTTAAGTCAAAAGTTCAGCTAGGATATATTTTTATATGTTGAAGGATTCTGTCAAAAGCCGATTCCGAATTGGAAGTAGACCATCTTATAGCCTTATTCAATAATATAGACAAAGTTAACAAGATTTAACGATAATTGCGTAGCGAACCGCATAGATGGACAGGGCAAGGGATGTCTGTGCTGTCTAAGATGAATATGGCATGTTGGAAAATTTAATGTCTTTAATATCTAATCTCGTGCAGAGATTAAAATAGAGTCACGATCACTGAACATAGATTTCATATTACGTTATAATTAGACATACAAGATATTAATAAAATTGACAAATTAAGCTCTGCCGGCCGATCTTAAGACGTTAGAGAAGATGAAGGAATAAAAATAGTGGAAACATTAAATTTAATGTGCAAAAATTAAAGCTTGTACTTTTATAATCAATACATATCAGATGAATTCTAATTAATTAAATTTAACAATTTTAGTGGATTAAATTAATACTAATGATACCTTTGTATCTAAAAGAACATATAGACTCTTAAAACATAAGTAACATAACCTTTTCATATTAAAACTTTAGAATAGAGTGTATAAATAGTATTTATGGTATCTAATAACGTTTAAATAAATTTTACATAAAATAAGGTTGCATATCACAATCATAAAAGGTATGATTATCACATATATTCGTGTTACCAATCTTATTAATTTTAAAAATACGCACATATCTTCCCCCGCTATTATTAGTTGCTGGAACAGTCATTTAACATTAAACTAAGTTATCAAATAAATTCAATGAACGAGGTATTACCTCGTTGAGCAAATATGACTAATCATACAGTTCCAATACATATTTTATAAAATCATTATAACTTTACTTTATAAGCAGATAGTTAATTGCAAAATGCGAGGATAGAAAATAACATGACTTTTCTCTAACAAATATATTAAAAGACTATTGTTTAAACATTTAAATGTTTAATGCGATAAGATAAAGTTAACGACGTTTAAGAACACATTAAACATACTTAACACCAATGTTTAAAATTCGTAAAAACAAAGATTGTGCGGTTTATCGTTCGATGTGTATCTATATATTTTTAAAAGTTATTGAAATAATTGATTGAACAAAATTTTAAAAACGAATTTAAAATATGCAACGTATACAAAATTTATACTACATCTTATACGTATATTTATTATAGATAAAACTTTTATTTCGTCCAATAGTTATTTTCTCATTTGGTAAATTATCTTCTTTGCTATGAATATAAAGTTTGCAATCTTTAAATATTTTGTAAAATAAGAATTTATGATGATAATCAAATCGATGATTCACACGTGTACTAGTGCCAGCACTTACCACATCGTTATAATTGCTCATTCTTGGCCGTTTCGTATCATTATTATACATATTTCCATTTTAATTATAGCACTCGTTGGCATATTGCGCATATTTTTCAATCATGACTCATTTCAACAATTTAACATTAGTATTTAAATTTCCTAGAAATAAAAATTGTGTGAATCATGATTCGATATATACCGTATAGTTTTAATAATATTAATAATATATGGTATAAATAAAAAAAAAATTTTAATAATTTGAAAATTTTGATAAAAGTAATACATTATACTGTACATAAGTAACATAAATTTTTTTAATTTTTACGTTTTAATTTTAAGTCGTTTACATATGCAATACCAGAGCATATGAATATTATTAGCGAGGCATATATTATACAATAATTAATTATATAATGTATAAATTATATACAAAACACTGAAAGACATTTAATATAAATAATATAATAGATAAACCTTATAAATTTTTAATTAGTCTTGGTTTTTTTATTTTTGCGTGTAACGTAACATTTTGACATATAGGGACATTTTGTAGCCTTATTGGCGTGACAGGATACGCGTTAGGTTACTGCGCATT
Organism: Trachymyrmex cornetzi; assembly: GCF_001594075.2. Taxonomy (NCBI): domain Eukaryota; kingdom Metazoa; phylum Arthropoda; class Insecta; order Hymenoptera; family Formicidae; genus Trachymyrmex; species Trachymyrmex cornetzi. The sequence continues at coordinate 60,107 of NW_017296637.1, read as the reverse complement.
CCATCCACGAATATGCGTGCGATTGAACGGTAGGGGTAAAACGAGGAGACTGCTATCGTGGAGAACCTAGCGCCTTCCCTAATACGGTTTCGCGGACTCGCCTGCACCCGTCTGCACGGATATAGAATCGCCCGCGTTTTCTCTCTCTCTCTCTCTCTCTCTCTCTCTCTCTCTTTCTCTTTCTAGTTTGCTCTCTTTCTCCTTAGCATGTCGCGCGATGCCGCCTGTTACTACTGCCTCTATTACGGCCGCTACTACTGGCGTATCATATCATTACCAGATACTACTGTCAGTAGTAACAGAGCACATTTGTGCAGCAGAAGCTCGCTAAACGCTACGGAATTCAAAGACATAATTCATAGATATGAGTTAGAATCAGTGTTTTAAAAGAAATACAAAATCATGTACATATTTATTAAAAATAAAATGTTATAAAATTTTAATTAAAATTGGTAACAGCAATTGTATTGTTTTTATAATAATATGATTACTGGAGTATTTTACTAACGGCTTATTTTCTACGTGTTGTTTAATTATTTTTAATTTAAATAAAATTTGACAAATCCGTTTTATAAAGTATTACTTACGCACATACATACACACACACACACACACACACACACACACAAATATGTATATATATGCATTTACATTTACATTTATACATATACAAAATAGCTCTGTTGCTACACCTCGGATCTCTGTTAAAAATAATATTATTTTTACTATTTGTTATTTAATATTTATTATTTTTTGTGCAATATTATTATAATGCATTATATCTATACAACATTATTATGCCAAATATACTATATTGTTATTTTTATTTATTACTACTATTACTATTATCTTTGCATGCTATCAAAGCGAAATCATTACAAGTGTACGATCAACTAGCATTGCCAAACGCTGTTACGCACATCCATTAATGTTCATGCCAGATATCGTTACTGTATCGTTGCAACAAGCGTATCAATCAATTGTTGTTTACTTTTATGTTTTCAATAATAATAGTTATAGTTTTTTAACACACTGGACGTCAACATCTATTTTAAATAATTAAAGATTTTCTATATCGCATTTCCATCGATGTCGTAAAAATGTCGACATCTAAGAAATAAATATTTGTAATGACACAATCGTATACAATACTATTTTCTTATAATCGTACAGAGTAATTCAGAGTTACCGCCTATTTTGCTTAACATTTAGATAAAATCAACTTTTTTGTTATCTTTTATATAAATATTATTTAAAGATTTAAAGTGCATCTCAGAATATGATATTTTAATTTATATGTCGATAACGATTATCGGAAAAATGAGTACCAGTATATCTATTTGAAAATAATCTAAGATTAACGTATTATCATGTATGTATTTACTGCAGCTTAATTTGTCCAAATCTTTTATTCTTTGATTGATAAATCGGATTACTGATATCTTTTTTAAACAAGTGCAAACATTTCTTTTTTCATTAATTTTCTAATATCATTCTATTAATACTCTAGACATAATTCGCAATTTCTTAAACATCTAAATCGAGTTACTGTCAAAATTTCTTCTATGTAAAGTAAAAAGACAAGCTGTTCGTAAATGCATGTTTGTAGATTTGTTCAATGCTCTGGTATCGCGTGTGATATATTTTTATTCCCTTTTTTACACGTTCGTTCCTCCATTTGCTCAACCGTGCGCACGTTTTAAGCTAGCCACAAAAATAGAACTGGTTGCCGACGAGTCAGACGGAAACGCGGATTGTTTACGTCCTCGTCAGCGACCAGTTAGGTAACCGAAATGGGTTACCGTACCGGCGATGATTCCTCTCGATATTAATAAAAATGTCATTTGAATTGAATTTGATTACGAATTTTGAATTTCGAAACCACGAATTTTTTTAGACAATATTTTCAAATAGAGGTACTTCCGTCTTGATTTTTCATAGAGATTTCTTTTAAGAAGCATTAAAGTTAATTTTAACATTCAGATAATTAAAGAGATGCTAATATATTTTTAATTGTATTATTATTATGAAATAATTTGCTGCATTGATAGAAAAGTGATACAACTTACAATTAGCAACTTTTTAGTAGAATATTTTTTTAATTCTTTCTGAATTGAAATTACGTTTTAATTAAGATAATGAATATGTATACATTTTCTTTCCATGTCATTTAAAAATTATGTATTTTTTAAAATTATGTCATGAGTTTTCAAAATTTGAACATTACAACTTTAGTATAGGGTCGTATAAATTTCTTATCAGACTCGTGTGACATTTTTCCATATAAGCAATATGTTAACAAAAGTATCATTTTTTAACAACAATATATATTAGTCCTTAGAGTCGATTTTCTTTCATTATCTCAAAAATGTTACTTTTTACTTGTGCCACTTTTCTGTCAACTCGGCAAATTATCATAAGATTATGTTATTTTTTCAGTTTCATGTAAATAGTTCATCTAAATAGTAAAAAAGAATAATTAATGCTACAATAATTTTTAAATTTGACATGACGATAGATAATTTTATAACTAATTGCGGTGTAATAGGATACGCGCGTCAACAGAGTTTCTTTTTCAGTGTAAAAATGCCTTTCAAGCCCGTGGAACATCCAAAATGCCCTAAATGTGACAAATCTGTTTATGCTGCAGAAGAGCGAGTTGCCGGTGGACTAAAATGGCACAAAACATGCTTCAAGTGCGGTGAGTAAACAAATATAATTTTGTAACATAAAAATAGAGAAAATGCACAAACAAGAGTTATCTTATTCACATATATAAGTATAACCAATCGATATCTTGGAATAGATGAACTAGTGTCATTTTGTAACTTAAGTATGAAAAAGTTATACGTATAATAATTCACCTACATAACATTTTTAATATAGATAATATATATTTAATTCTATATAGAAAGTTGCCTTTGTCGCGTAAATAGTCTATAATAAATACGAATATATTTTTGTAAATCTGTTTTTTAAGTACTTTTATTTTTATAAAAATAATATTTCTGAATTATAATTTCTTACAATAACAACTATAAACTGAAATAGCGCATTATTAGGCAATTGCTATTAATTTGAATAGTTAGATATTTCAATAAGTTTCAGATATATCATTAAAGTTATAATTTATTGAGAGAAGCTCAATTTTATCTATGATAAAAAATATATTAATCTAAGATCCATAAAATATTTTAATTTTTTATTTCTAAAAATTTGTTTGAGAGACTTATATTTTCATTTAAATTTAATGATATGTTTTCCTATGAGATGCTCTATAAAAATGGTCGAATAATTCCCTTACAAGAAAGACATTATTGAGTTTCCTACTTTTAGGCTGGTTTAAAATAAATTTTATGCTCGAATAGTCCGTCGTGATTGTAATCGAGCCTGCAGGTTAGCCAAAAATCAATTGTCGACTCTCCGGTAATACTTCCGGGAGCAATGACCGATGTTAATAATTCACAATAATTTCATTGAACATTGTCGTATCTTGAAGAGATGCGTACATAGTGATTATTTCTAGAACAGCGTGAATTTTGAGAAATTAATTATAAATCAATTACCGTTTCTTGCAGTAATATTACAATATATATTTTACAATATAAATATTTTTTACTATTACTGCGTATCAATGAATTACATATATTATATAGCTACACATTTTTTATGTATGATATGTATGTAAAAATACATACTATGTACAGTTCGCGCAATTAATGCCTTCCAACCCTGTTTTGTTATTGCTTGTTACTTTTTCGGTTGTTTTTGCGTTTATGTAAAATTTTAGAAAATATGCATGTATTACATAACTCTTTATAGAAAATAATAGCAGTCCGGTAGTTGAATATATTTAAAGCAATTTCTGTACTTTATAAAGTGTTCTTACTTAAGATATATACTTACAGAATCTGAATTAAAATAAGTCAAATATATTATTCAAGTACATATACATATCTCACAAGACAGCACAGCACTGTTTACGATAATAGATAACTTTGGCACTTTAACTCTTAAGAACATTGAGTAGGAAGGGCCGTAATGTCCAACGATGGACGACCATCAATGTGTTGCAGGTCTTTGCAAAAAGGCTCTCGACTCGACAAACTGCACCGAGCACGAGCGCGAGCTGTATTGCAAAGTCTGCTACGGCCGCAAGTTCGGCCCTAAAGGCTACGGCTTTGGTGGTGGAGCTGGCACCCTGTCCATGGACCAAGGCGAACATCTTCAAGCGAAGGACGAGTGAGTGCATGCCACCGCACACCTCGACCCCGACACCTTCTTCTTCCCTTATTCCTGAGTAGCGTACTACCAACGTGGTCTCACGTCGGGAGCATCTCTGTTGTTCTACCCTCTCCACGTAAAGACATCCTCCACGTGCGCGAAACTGAAAATCGACCCATCATCGTGAACGACCGTGATCCATCAGCATGATTCCTTCTCTTGGTCAGTCGCACCTCCAGCAACTCGGAAGAAGCCGCTGCCTGCGCAAACTCCAGGATGCCGGAGAACACGCGTCTACGTATACGTGTACAGCGTGTCCGACAGAGTGAACCGCGTTTTTCTACGTTTTCCCTTTTCTCTTAAATTTCCGATGTATGACGAAAAAAGAAATCTCGTCCGTCTCGGGTTTTTTTTTTGTTTTTTCTCTCTCGTAAGAATTAGATCTAGACGGTTCTTTGTGTCCTGATAGTTGAATCTAGATGATCCTTTAGGACCAAACTGTTCTATTCCCACCTCTGGAATCTGTCATCACCGTAGGCGAGCATGTCATCGCGTTTTTCTATCCTCTTTGAAGGATCCATCCTTATCTGATCTTCTTTGTACTATCGCCGTACAGCATCGTGAACGACGTTCGATTTAGTTAAATTCACGTTTAACTCTTTTCCCGAATCAGTTCCTTATCGTCTCCTGGTGTGACCGACCAACATCGTCACGTCTGATTGAATTGTTCTCTCTCTTTCTCTTTTCTTTCTTCTTCTATGTTTATTTTTTCTTCTATGCGAATACATACGCTAGTTTGTAGGATCATTTGTACCATGTAATAAGTGCCATTAAAAGTGGAAAAAAGGGAAAGATAAAACTGGAAACAAAACAACCAAGCGGTGTCTTTCATTAACGAATATAACACACGTTTTCCCATTACCTTTCAGTGTGTAAATAGATCAATGTACGAGTGACGTACGTAGCGAGCGTATCTTTTAAAAACCCAGAATGGAGTCATATAATTGAATTTGATCAAGGTTTCGAAATCGTCAATGTTAATTATCACGCGAGTCATCTATTTTGAATTGTGTAATCAAATATTGAAACTGATATAAATTCGAGAAGTTAAGATTTGAATGCTATGGATGTGGAAAGTTATTGTCCTTTGCGAATAAATATAGAAATATTATTTTCACATGTCCATAGCATTAAAATATGAACTTACTGAGATTATATCGTTTTCAATATATGATTGTGATTTTGACCGGGACTGAACGATACGCGACTCTTTGAATCCATGGAAGTAGACTACTGAAGCGTACACATCGCTGCACGTTCCTTCTCTATTTCTATGACGTCGAGCCTTTGCGTACGAAACTCGCATCCTCGGCCGTTCGTCTTCCTCTCTTCAGACTCTTTCGCTAAGAAAGGAGACGAAGCTTACGAAAATGAGAAAAATATTTACAAAACGAAAATAAGAGAAAAGAAACACACGACACACCCCGCCCCCGCCAGCCCCGCCGAGCACGAGCCAACCGGAGGCAAGCATTGAACAATGTACCGTTGTTACTTTATCACATAGTACGAGCTGCGTGATAAAGAGAAAATACCGAGTACGAGAATGGTGAGCATCGAGTCAAATTGCACCTCTGTCTCTCTTTCTCTCTCATCTCGCTGTCTCTCTTTCTCTTTCTTTCTCTCCCCCGCTGGAAATATATTAGTCAAATCGACATTTATATAATTAATCGACGTCGATTCGATGAATTATTTTTGGCTGGGTCTCTCTCGCTATCTCTCCTTTTTTTTCTTTTTCGCCGCGTGACGAAGCAGCTTCTTTTTCTTTTTTGTAGCTTATATACACGTAGCTCTCCTGCATGGCCTCTCTCGCACCACTTCTAATCTTATAATCTCGCTAACACCTTAACTACTTGCGTGGGTGCTGGCGCGTGCGTGCGTGCGTGCCCGCGTGCGTGTTAGTGTATTCGCGTACTATGTCGATATAATGAGGTAACGGCGATCAACACTGTTCTCGACAACGATAGTGTCAGCATTATCGTCGCAAAATAGCGACGATAATGCCATTGAGATAAACCTTCATACATGCTACCCATGTTCTTTCATAGAAGCGCGTCCACGGACTGATGCAAATGCACTTGTAATGCTCTGTGTTAGAATAGGATATCTCAAATTCCCCAGTCAGCTGCCTTTTCATTGAACTTTACATAGAGAGAATTATTCCTTAGTAAATATTTTAAAAGATATAAAAATTCTATTACAAGAGTTAAATTATAAATTATCTAAAAGAAAAGTGATTTCCTTTTTACGAATGAAGTTTTATTAAAATTTAATTTAATTTAATAACCTTTATTTAAATATAGTAGAAAAAGATGATTCAATCAGATACGTACAAATCAAAGAACTTATAAGTAAAAAAAACTATTGTATTTTTTGCTACTTATCTTATTAATTATTATTCATCAAGGATCAACTTCATTTTAATTCTTTTATTCAACATTTTTTAACCTATATACATTTCTTTTTTGTTAAGTTTGACACATAGTGATCAAGCACGCTGTGTCCATTTTGGATTGGTCTGGATCGTCAGGACGAATCCAGCAACCAATCGTGATAAGTGCATGTGGATCTGCACCGCTCACGTGTCTCGCTGTATATACGCTACTATATCGTAATATAAAACCCATCTCAGCAGCGCAATTGTCGCGCTACAAGAAAGACAGCACGATCGGTGTCACCTCACTGTATCGATGATATTTCACCTCACGGTACGGATGCGTGCGTACGCACGCATAGGCTCTCCATACTGTACCTGACACGGCGGCACTATATTGTTTTCTTTCCTATTCCTTCTTTTCTATCTCTCTCTCCGTTTATTTCTCCTATTTTTTTTTACATATACTTATTATTTGTTGAGATATACAACCATGCCGTATTACGTTCAGTTTGCTTCTCGGCTGTTCTCTCTCGGGGCTCGGCGGAAGCCATGTACCGTGGTTGCGAAGGGGAAAAATTACACTAACACGTTGACTAACACTTGCCTAACGAGCTAATCCGTAATTGATTATTGACTATTGATATATTTATGTTTATGTTATTTATCAATCCAACCTTATCAATCCATCCGACACAAGTTTCTTCGATGTCTTCAACAAAAATCAAATGTAATGCAAGAAAATATTAATTATTAATTTGAAATCGAAACAAAAGTTTTGACTTTATATAAGATTCTGTTGCAGTACATTTCAGAATTTGGAAAGTTTAGTTAAGTTTTAAGTCTATATATTTGATGAACCATATGTAGTATATTTTACATAATAAAATTTAAAAATATTGATTTTTCGAAAGGGGTTAATTAAACAAATGTGTTTGTAATACTTTTCTGAAGCTAATTATCAAGTGGTGGAAAAAGTAACATTTTATCCATACAGACATATGTGCATTTAACTTTTTCATTATTTGCAACATGATGATACCAATGCTTAGTATTGGATTTTAATAAATACAGTATCATTTCCTTTTTATACAGTTGCATCCGATTATTTAAAGGATTCTGATGTTTGTCGGAGTGAAATGTCTTGATAGCGCTATATGTTTTTATAGACTAATAGTGTTCAGACGTGGAATTGACGGATCACAATATTTTAATAATTTTCTCAAATTATATACTTATGCACACGCACCGTAAGTTTTTATAATTTCCTGCAAAGTATTTTATTGATATTTAATGAGATACATATAAATCCTAATCCTGTGAATTAATCTCTAATTAGCTGTTATTAGTATTTATTAATTATTAGTATTATTAATAATTATCAGTATTTTATAATTACACTGAGGCAGATTTTGTAAGTCGAAACGTTTGAAAATTTTATAGCATTGTACTTATTTAATTAAAAACAAATTTTATTTTATGAGTTAACTATAATTGCTCATTTAAAAAAAAGCCTTGACATATTAATTATATTACACTTTTGCTTTAATAGCAAAAATATTTTTGTTATTTATATGTATCATAAATCTCCCTTATGTATAGCTTTAGTTTTTTTTAATTTCTTCCCATTATTTCTTCTATGTATCTCTGTAACATTATATGTTTAAATCAATTTCCGAAAACATGTAGATTTTTAGATTTGAATTCCTTAAATGTTTCACATATTACCTTGACTTTAAAAACCTAGATTGAAAATCCAATTAATTATTTCAATTGTTATTATACTTCTAATTATCATACTTATTACTTTATGTGTGAACCATCAATTTCACTCAACCATTCCTTTATCTAAATGCTTTTGTATTTAATGGCTTTCGCATTCAATGCTTACATTTAAATATCAAATTATCAGGTAAAACGAATTATTCAGTAATAGATATCATCTCTATTAATCCTAAAGATGCTGCTTTATGAAAAAATTATTATAAATATTTATTAGAAGTGATATCAAATAAGATAATTCGTTTTACCTCTAAACCTTACGATAGTTTGTATAAATTTTATTGATGGATTCTAATATAAATTTAATTTTTAGGGGTGAATTTTCGCGAGGTTCGAATGCTATTCTCGAGCCTCGGGCTATCGCCAAGGCACCCGAGGGAGAGGGATGTCCTCGATGCGGAGGGTACGTTTATGCTGCAGAGCAGATGTTGGCTCGAGGAAGGGTGAGTTTATTCTGAAGATAGGCATACACGGCGCGCATTTAACACTAAATGCGACAAGAATACTGATAAATAACCAATTAAGAAATCCTATTAGCACCAAAGTGTAATTGTTTGAATAGCACTGACGTGTGATAACTACTTGATTGCATTTAGCGTTAAATGCACAACGATAGAAGTTTCCTTGGTGCTTCGACTGATCGTTCGCTCGTACGTTTTAGAAATGAAAACAGAATCAGAGCATATATCTCAATTATCGACTAAATACAGTTCTTCCATTAATCTTTTGGATACATTGAGTAAGCTATTAATCTTTTGCTTATGGAGATAGTTGAAGAAAATGAATTTCGGGATATACATATATACTGTGCGATTAGCTTTATAAAACATAAATATTTTAGGTAATTAGGTTAGAAGCTTCAATTTTTAATTCACAGGCCAAAACACGAAAATATGGCTTTTATTTGTTCCTTAACTAATTCCTCAACTGATCTTTTATCTACTTCTAGATTAGCAGATGATAGTCGAAAATGACCCTTCATATATTCCTCGAATTAGGGCAATATTCTAAGTGCGTGGTGCGATACCTGTGCACGAGTCAGCCTCGGACCGCGAATATTTCACCGGGCGAGGGCGGCTCGTGGGATTGTAGCGCGATTTAGCACGCGAAGCAATAAAATCGGTCGCTGACGCGGCGACAGACAGATTGACGCAAACGGCGTCCTCTTCGTCGCGCTTACTCACATGTATTTCGGAAAATCTGGACGGTAAAAATGCGCCGTGGGTTACAAAACAGTTGCAGTAACGCGGCGCATCGTGGCTTCTGCCGCGCGTCTAAATTCGGCACGCGGCGAGTGGTAATGGACCGCGTCACGCGTGTCCCCGTAATCTTATCCAATCTCCATTTCATAACAATATGAGGAAAAAAATAGTAGCGGGAGAGAGAAACGGGAGAGGTAGGAGGAAGAGGAGGAGGATTCGCTCTCCGTGGACTGGGGGTGCTAGCCCAGAAACTTTCTCGGTGGTTTCGTCAGAGAACGATTTTGGCGACGCCCCAACTGGCCGGCCAATCTTAGCCGGCCCGATACTCGGCGATAAAATGGCTTGCTACCAGAAGGAGCGCCACGCGGAACCAGAGAAATGGAGGCTAATTGCTGACCGACAATCTGGTCCAGCGATAATATCCGCGCGCGAAAACGACGATGGCAATCCATCTTTCTCGTCATCTATGACTCATCGGCGTATTGAAGTCGCTTCCTTGCGCGAGAATTCGGTTATGCAATTTCTGCCCGCTTCTTCTTGAATGAGAAGAATCGTATCTTTATAGAAATTTGTGATAAGATACGCTTTATGAAATTTTTACCTTGCGCAGATTTTATTTTTTAACGCGGATATATTCTCTAACTTGAAATCTTCGATATATCGTCGTTGTAGAATTAAGGGAGATACTAAAATTGTCTTGAAATATTCTAGAAATTGAAATAGGATATTCGATTCGTCGCGGCACCAAGAATAGCACCAATAAATGTCTCGTCGAACTCCATTAGACCGCCGTTTTGGTCAATCTTCATTCTTGCGATAGGCTTACCATAAACTGTGCTTCAAGTGCAAAATGTGTCGCCGCACTCTGGACTCGACGCTTCATTGCGATGGTCCCGACCGCGAGATATACTGTCGAGGTATCTTTCATCTAAAAAAATCTACAATCCCCTTTATGGCTCCTTAATTCTTTCTCGGTTTATTGTACAGATATCCGTACTGACAGTCCTGTGTTCTGAAAACGTTGAACGATTATCATTTCCTTGAACGTATTTATCTCTCTGTCTACATTCTCTGTCTGTTTCCGCTCTGACTTGGTCTTTCTTGTTGTTGTTACCTACTAAAATCAGTTTATAAACTCTTTCCGCCGCCAGGAAACAGCCCCCAAACGTACAAGGGCTGCACAGTGTCACAGAAGAAGGATCGTGATTATCGATTACTCTATCATTCCCTTTTCTCATCTTTGTTATCTAGGCGCGCGAATAGCTGTTTATTTGTTCTGAACGAATTTAGATTGCTAGATTGCCGTTTTCCAGAATTACCGCTCTACCACAGGAAATACTGTAGAGATCAAATTACGGAAAATATTATTAGTGAAAATGCTGTTAGTTTTAGTATTAAGTTTTAGTATTAAGTATTATACTTAATAATTTAAAAATAAAAGATCAAATTTAACAAATTTTTTAATCTTAAATTATTCAAACAACTAGACTATAAATGAATGTGATAAATAAAGTTTTATTCAATAAAACTTTAATTTAAGATTTATTATGAAGATATTTATTATTAAAAAATATTATTGAGAAATAGAACCTCAAAACAAATTTTGATTTTTCAACTTTTAATGTTTAAAGAATTTGCAGTATTTTGCAGTAAATTTGAAATGCTTTATAAAATGTATTAATAACGTGTCTTTTCCGTCAAATATATTATAGAAAATCAATATCTTCAGATTTGCTTAAAACTACTACAAGAACTTTTCTATAAAAAAAATGATATGTATGTTTTCAGTAAGCTAATCTATAAGAATTTTATAAGAATAATTGGAACGATATAATACATTAAAGAAAGAATGCAGCTTTACAGTAGCATTATTTGTTGCTACTGCCACATAAATTTTGTAACAAATCTTGGCGAGCCATAAGGAGCTTTTAATGTCTGCGCTCCTGAACGATTGTACAAGAAAATGATATTGTACAATATTATTTTCGCCTTTCCTTGGAACTTTTAGTGACTAACCCATCCTTTGTGTTTCGTGCAGCAATGGCACAGGGAATGCTTTAAGTGTGCCAACTGCACGAAAAGATTAGACTCCGTCAACTGCTGCGAAGGTCCTGACAAGGACATTTACTGCAAAGGTGAGGACACGGTACGATCGCGCGTATGAAGACGTAACGTACAAAATATGCGAAATGCGGTACAAAATTCGTTTAATTTAATGCATATAAAGATATTTTCCGCGCATGAGCGGCTGAATAATATATGAAAATTTGCTAAAATTTATCATTAAATGTATCGAGGAGAATTAAAGCTGTTGAAAAGTAGAATTTTATTTTCAGCTCTTGCGGACCTTAAAAAAATCGGTTCGGTCTCTAAATGTAGTTAAAACAAAATATACAAGAATATTTTTCTAGTCGTATTAAAGTAATATTTATTATATACGTTGTAAATCAATAAAATACACAAAATTTTATTAAATATACCGTCTCTAAAAAATGTCTGAAAATTCTAGAATCTCTTCTAATTGTAAGTATATATCAACTTTATTAAATTTTCAATATTTTACTGGATTATGAGTTTAATACGAAGAATAAACTCAGGGATGGGAAGTTATGGCAAGGCCATGGATAAATTAATATGATACGTGATGTAGAACAGTCTGGAGAAAAATCAAAGATTGCATTGGCGTATCTGTACGATTATGTCTTCGTCGCTGACCATCATCACGAGATAACGTTAGGCGACGTGAAACCTTTAATCGATATTGTCTACAGTATGCTACGGAAAGAGGTTCGGACCGAAGGGTTATGGCTACGGCCAGGGTGGCGGCGCCCTGCAGAGTGACTGCTACGCCAATGGGTGGGTTTTCAGAGTCGGGACTGAGATGGGAAGCACGCGAGAAAGAGAAAATCCCGCCTCGGCTTCTACACTTTCACTATATATGATGCGCTTGTCTGCTTAACAGCTTGCTATCCGAAGAAATTCGGTCCGCGGGGTGTCGGCCACGCCGGGATTATGTGGATCGGGCTGCAGTGCGATATTGAGGACGAGGGGTACGCGCCCCTTTATAGTTATGACGATTATTTTGCGCGCGTAAACAGGGTGCTCGGAGAAGGAAAAGTGTGCGAGTAGTGACAACTTTATCTTTGAGTAATTTGCGTCGATTTTTTTTTAGCGAAAAATTCATTGCTCTTATTTCTTGGCTTTTGCATGTTGTGCTAGAACAAGAACAACCCATACTCTGTGAACAGTTACAACATTTCAAATTGAAAGAATAAGTTTTCTTATATATTATAGATGTATATATAATGATTTCTTTCAGTATTTCTGACAGAGGATAAATTAGTTATTCTTGTTCCGAAGAATTCTTTATACGAGAATAAGAAAAATACAAGTATAATACTAATTATAAAAAATTGATTAAACGCAAAAACTTAGTATATTATTTTTTCCACTGTTGAATAATAAACTTTTTATATCCTGAGAAATTTTCTATATTAACTTTAACTGAATCTTACAATTAAAGAAATGAAAAATAAAAATTTTTAACTAATAAATATTTAAACGTTATATATTTATGCAATCTCTCTTTGAATATTTAATGTGTATCTTTGAAAGTATAATTATGTGAATCGAGAATATTATAGCAAATTTTTTCTTTTCTTTCTTTCTCTTTTGTAAATTCTTTAATTCCAAAGTTAAGTCATGTTTTGTAAAAATTTTGACAGATAAAACTAGATATCACTGTAAAAAAAGAGAGAGCATTGTATTTTTTTTTTTAATTTTAAAGCTTGAAAAGTCTACTTTAAATACTTTTTTGTTTTTTGTCCGATGATGTTTTATTAAGCTATTGTTCTTCAAAATAAAATAAAAATATTTAAAAAAAATATTAATTTTCAATTGTATGTAATTTAGGAATTTAGAAACAAAGTATCGTATAAATAAAACTAAAAAACAAATTTACAACTCTATCTCTCCTTTTAGAAATATATTTTTGGAAACTTCTGTGTACAATTTTTTTCATCCAAATAACACTTAACTTTTCGTGAGATGCGAGAAAACTGCAAACGTTCCTGAATTTATGAACGGTAGTGTACATACGTTACATATGTATGCAATTTACATAAAGAAACTCTTTTTCCATTATTTTCACGTATTATGCAGATGCTTTAAATTTACGAAGATTTAAATTTAAAAGATAATATATGGAATTTTTAAAGGTTGTACCTTTTTGAAGAAAAAATCGGCCTGGACTTTCTCGAAGAGCGTAGGAAAATTGCCACTGGCACGCACCTTCTCCAAGACACTGTGTACATGCGTGCGTCTGTGTGTGTCCGTGTATATATAATATACACACATATATATACATATAGACCGACGCCTTAACGCTTTGCGCTATTACTCACCCTGGCATCACGAATCGGCTGATCGTATCGGAATATCGAGTGTCATTTCTCAGTGGCGATCATAATTCGTTTTATATTAATGGAATACTCACGCTGACATTCATAGTTGCCAGAGATTCTTCCATATGCATTCGACATTCCTGTTACCACACGGTCTGTACGGTCTTGTATGCATGTATTCATAACGGAACTGAATCTGAAATTCATGTAGAATCTGATTTGTTATTACTAATACTCCTACGACTAAATATCATATTAGTAATCATGTATCATATGTAAATCGATCCAAAGCACTCATCTTTTCTCTGAACTAAATAGAAAGTCAGAAGTGTGACGTATAACTTACTTAAGATTCCATAAAATAAAGCTTCGTAATCGCATTCGTAATGGCATGGAAGAAAACTTGATTTCAATTGATTACTTTTTTATGACTAATAGAAGCTCATATTGCAATTTTTATTAGAACTTGTTACAGGTATTAGTATTTATTAAATCTTCTATATATATATGTTTATCGTAAAACATTATTTAATTTATATGAACAATTGTTATATATTTTCAACTTGCACAGGATATTTCAAGAATTTTGATTATGACTTTAATGACTCTTTAACTAATTGTACAATTTTTTGTACTCCACTAAAATATATTTATCAAAAATTACAAAATATTTAAAAGAAACTTCAAATCTTCCATTTGTCTTATCAAGCGATTGCCAACGATCAATCATCCTCTCATTCGCATGCAATTCCACTCCTTTGTGATATCATAAACGAATCAAGGAGATAAGAAAAGCGAGACGAATTAAAATTAAAATTAAAATGAGGAAAATTCAAAGTTTTCCATTTTTCCATTTTTCAGTATGCGAGTCCAAATATCTGATCTGTCAAGTTTACTTGGACTTTAGACAATAATCGAATAGATAAATCAATTGCTTTTCCGTAATCTCTACGATTCAACGATTGGCTCAATCACCGAGAACGAGAACGATCCGCAATAATGCGATTTCTTTACGATGCAGCGATGCGGCTCCTCGTACCACCGTGATCGACACCGCGATTATCAAGGCCCCGCCCGGCAAGGGTTGTCCTCGCTGCGGTGGCGTCGTCTTCGCCGCCGAGCAGGTGCTCGCCAAGGGCCGCGAGTGGCACCGGAAGTGCTACAAATGTCACGACTGCACCAAAACGCTGGACTCGATCATCGCCTGTGACGGCCCGGACCGGGATGTTTACTGCAAGACCTGTTACGGAAAGAAGTGGGGACCGCACGGATACGGATTCGCATGTGGCTCGGGATTCCTCCAGACCGACGGGCTCACGTAAGTCCCGAGGCCAATGCTGGGAGTTTAGCTCGTAACCCTGCCGAATGCGTGACTATAAATACAAGTCGATTTAAATAACTGCTCTATAAATGCACGTTGAACGGAGGCTCAACTGAAGATTTCGAATGAGTCCATGATTTTGCAGATTCATTTCAATATGATATATTTGAATTAGTTAGTGGAAATTAATTAATTTAATTTATTTAATTTATTTGTATGTAGAGCTTTGGTAATTTTATTATATAAATGCAAAATATGTATGTCCAATATAATTAAAAAAAAAAAAATTTTGATGTTGAATAAAAATTATTGACACGTATGCTATTTATAATGTTGTGACATAATTTAAGAGAAAATGACAAGTACATTTCGAAGGGTAAGAGATATTGAAATTAGGAAGGTAAAAGATAAAACTGAAATTTAAATTTCGTGCAAAAATAAACGGTACGATCAAGAGAAAATCTTATGAAGAACTATCTTGAAATATGTTAAAATATCGGTGTATATACCTTCATTTATATATTTTATATATTTTATTATTGCGACTTATCAGTCAAGTAAAATTAAACAGATAGAAATTAAGTTAAAAAATATATTCAGTCCAATCGATCAGAGGTGGGATCGTATCGTAATCGAGTTAATTACCCGTAGGGAGGAAGAAATTTCGGCCAGTCGACCTTACTACAATCCTGATACGACCTCGATTAAGGCGCCAGCTGGGCAGGGTTGCCCCCGTTGCGGTGGCATGGTGTTTGCCGCTGAACAACAGCTCGCCAAGGGCACCATGTGGCATAAGAAGTGCTTCAATTGCGCCGAGTGTCACCGACCCTTAGACTCCATGCTGGCATGCGATGGCCCTGACAAGGAAATCCATTGCCGCGCGTGCTACGGAAAACTCTTTGGGCCCAAAGGTTTCGGGTTCGGCCACAAACCGACTCTCGTCTCGACGAACGGAAATCATGCCCCTTCGTAGTAAGTGTATCTCAAGAGTAATTAGTTTCTGAAACACGATGCAAAATATAATAGCGAAAAGTTTGTTGTCAGGGAAACTTTGATGATTGATAGTGATCTTGATAATCGACCTACTTCTCTAATTAGAATTTTCCTTTAACAAGTAATTGTGTGAGATGTAAGCTTATATGAATTATTAAACATAGTGCTATGATTTATGTATGAAAGTATTGAGATTGATATTTTCATAGTCAAATCTTAAATTTAAAACTACCTTAAGTACAGTTTTAAGATGTCATGAACCAATCAGAGAGCCGCATTAACATTTTAAGACATTACTTAAGACGGTCTTAAAATAAGAACGAACTATGAATACATCCTGAAGCTATTATTCTTTTCTGAGGACATAGATGTGCATCTACACGAGAAATCTATAAAAAGACAAAGATTATTAATTGAGTCATAAAGTTTTTCCATGTAACTGTTTTTATCTACTCTATTGATAATTTTGATAAAAAACGTAAGTTAATAAAAATATATTTTGGAAATAATAAATGTACTTGATCACCTGAATTGATTTTGCCATCAATCAAAGTTTTTCCATGAATCATTATACATCAGATTCGCAGATGTCGTTTTCATTTTGTAGCATCGACGCTAAGCCCCAGGTCGGCCAGAAGCGAAACGACGGGCACGGTTGCTCGCGCTGCGGTTACCCGGTGTACGCTGCCGAGCAGATGATCTCGAAGAACCGCGTATGGCACAAGCGGTGCTTCAGCTGCGGTGAGTGTAACCGTTCCCTGGATTCGACGAACTTGAACGATGGTCCGGACGGGGACATCTACTGCCGCGGTTGCTACAACCGGAACTTTGGGCCTAAAGGCGTGGGCTTCGGAATGGGCGCGGGTACCCTCACGATGGCCTAATTGGTAGGCCCTACTCCCTCACACACCGCTCGAGGAAAACCCTCGATCCAGTCTTATATATTAATGTAAATACATCTATATATAGAGGCGTCTGACTGTGTATCCGACGACAGACGAACGCGCTGCTCCGGGAATTTCGATTTCTCCTATCCTATAGCTTACGACGATTCGATAATGTCGATGACTACATTTTCATTATCGCGAACAGCGCTGTAGTGGAGAATAATGGTGTCTATTTGATTCCATGATCGATGAGGCTCGATCGCGCACGAGTAAGCCACTGCAGGCTGTTGATAATGTTGCGATATGAAATCGCGTATTGTGTGCGTGAGATCGTATTACAGATGAATTTATTATTGAACTAATTATATAATCTGTTTATTCGTAATACGAAACAAGATACAAATTTGTCGTTTTAATAATGGCACAGTAACTTTTCCCACTCCAAAATATATGAAGCTTTGATATTAAAGAGCTCAAGAAAATACGTTTAGAAGAACATAAAAAGAACATAAAAAGAAGTACAGGATTTTTTATGTATCAGTTAATAGACTTACTTAATAAAGCACATTTATTTTTTAGAGACATCTACCGTAAATTTTTCTTTTGCTCCAAATTTCAGATTTGAAGGAATCGACTTTGCCATTATTAAAATAATGCTTCATCCGATCGCAAGTTATCGACAATACGTGGATTTATTCTTGCAGTCAATTAGACCCATTCATGCTCAATCGTCACGATGGCTTGCACCGGTGCTATGAAGATTTTATGGGATTCGTAAACGTATTACAAGAGTTAAAACTGAAGTGCCAGTTTCATTCGCTTAGTTGTTCAATGATTCTACTATGTTTCATACAATTTTCGTAGTAATCTGAGTGATTCTTGTGTGATGACGACACTACACGCAAACGATTAATCTGATGATGAGCAATTACGAACGTAGGAAACTTTTATTATTTTCTTTCGTCTTCCTTTTTTTATTCTTGATCAGGAAATAGGAGATTACGACTCGACAATCGATCCGCGAGATGTCAGATTTAAAGTTGTAAAAACACTGGCAAGTTGAACATCTTTGAATTTATAACTGTTTTGATCAAATTTATTGCTTAAATTTTTTGTTTCTTTTTTTATAAAAATAGAAAATCTTTCTGGATAATTTCTAATTTCTATATTTCTATTTATTTTTGTACTTGTCGATCAAAATTTTATTTTGGATAATTAAAGGTCTTTTTTTCTTATTATTTCGATCCAAGCTGACTTGTTAAAATATTAGCTTCTATCAGATTTGTCGAAATAAATAAAAATTAGGAGACTATTTCATGTTTACAGAAAGCTCAAGAGATGGAGATATTTTCAATAAGTAACAGAATATATTTCGATCCACCAATGAAGAAAATTGCCAGACTGTTTTACATCGCTGATATTGCTCACTGTTTAACATTTTTTATATAACATTGCTCAAGATTAAGCATATTAGATAATGTTTTCTTCTCTTTTCTATTAGGCCAGCGAAACAGAGTGCATCATGGAAATTAAAGATGCGCTGCTTTTTAACTGTTTCGCATAACAGATCGAAATTATGCAGTAATGACTGCAAAAACACTCTATCATGGACAAATATCATTTTTATAACTTCAGGGCAATAATTTTGATATTTACAGCGTAATAATTAAATACATGGCATCGATTGCAGCGGATATTCGACGACGTAAATACGAAAATATCAATCTATATAACCGGACTACGACCAGCAGCAACGATGTAACCAACGACTAAGACGAGAAACTAATTTAATTATGATTTTCAATAAATGTGTACTTGAAATTCTCTGAATATTCTTTTTTACCCAAACGTAATGAAGTAGAAATGATTTTTAATTTATATAAGAAGTATAAAAAATAATAGGAACTAGTATAGAGAGAATAATATAAAATTAATATTAAACATAAATATATGAATTAAAATAGCAATATAAATGTTGGCCTAAAAGATAATAATTTCTTAACGAAATTGGGAATCACTGGAGTGATTTTAACGGAGAGAAGTGAGTATGAGTATGGTGTAAAACACTAATTTCATATATTTATAGCAACAACTGTACAAGTTCCGGTTCACACATATCGATAATTACCATTCGTTAATCTTAACAATAATGGCGGGAGCAACGAAGCTGTTCAGAATTCACGAACGCTTCCTGGCTTGCGGAGACGAGCCTTTCCCCTCTCGTTGCCGTCGCGTATAATCGATAATGCGCGTCTTTCGCGGAGACGGGCGAAAGCGCGGCTCGCTACACGCCAGTAATACGCAGTTTTGTAAAAGTGCCTCGTTAAAAAATCACATTCGTTATCGAACTGGGATATGGATTGCCTCGGGACACGATAGAAATTTTCGCACGCTATTCCCATTAACTTTCAGAGGACCTTTACGTCTCTGTAAAATATCAGTTTCTTTTGTAATAATTTCGAGAGTTTTAATAACTAGATGATTTTTTGTTCGTTGTTATGCATTAGACAATTTGTTCTAACTAATTAACGTTTTAATACTTTATAAAATTATCGTATTGGAATACAAATTACTTTTTATTTAAAAAATAGAAAAAAACATTATAACTAGGGTTGACCCAAGCTTGTCTCTTTTCCTTTCTTTTAACAAGCAGGGCCATTTCAAATCCGTCTTCTTTTTGCAAAAAAATCGATTTTTTTTTTAGAGAAGCAAATTAGAATCGGACATCTTTCGTGACAAGTATAACAATTTTAATTACGTTTAACGTAGCTACAATTATTAGAGCAATTAATAGCATATTGATATCTATAATTGATATAGTTGAGAAAGATTTATCCAATTAGTTGGTCCTCTAAAAGTTAAGGCGGATTTGACGAGACTCATGAAAGGAAAAAAATATTTTCAGGTGAACTATACATACCTTTCATCTTAACTAATGTACATTTATACATCTCACTATAAAATAGATTCAGTCGTAATCGATAAACTATACATACGCAGAATAAGGTGCGCTCGTTATCGGCGCACGACGAACGAGTCAGACCACTGCCGAAATTGTCCATAGTATATCGTGATAAGACAGGTACCCTCGCTCTTCTTGGTACGAGACACACAGGACGGTATGTAAGTATTTATCTTAAGGGCTTCCTAAGAAGAAATTCCGTCGATCTGCGAATTAACGCGAATTAATTATCTCGCGTTACACAGCGATTCTTGATATAAGACTTTCCTCCTAGAGTTTTGTACACTCTACATTTATATTTTTATCGAATTGAAATTAACAAATTACTATATCATAGCTCTACAACAGAAGTTTTATAACGAAATAGAATATATAAAATTGATACAAAATTAATGGTCGATTAAAGTGGCAATCTTAATTGGATTTGAACCTTGGTTGTCAGTTTCCCTTTTTTTCTATGTTCTTTTAGATTAATATGGGTGTTTTAAATATAAATAAAAAATATCAATATTAATATAAACAGTTTTTAGTTGAGATAAATATAAATTTCCTATCAGAAACATAATTTAACATAATATTATATTCTCAGAATACTTTTCTCTTTTGTAATTTAATAAAATAAATTCTTGTATCGAAAGTCATTTTTTTTACACCAAGCAAGATTTCGCTCCTTCCCTTTTTTGTTTATTGATCGCTGCTTTTAACATTTAATTAATTAATTATTCGACAGGTCGCTGGAATCGCGCATTAAATCAGTGCGAAGTACGTTCGATAATTGCGTCAAGGATTTTACTGTGGAAGTATACGTTTTTTGCTACTTGATACACATAATAAATATCGTAAGAGATTTTCGCAATGTATAGCCATAATTTTCAGTACTTAAATTAACCCCAATAAACTAAGTCTGTTAAATCCAGTGATAATCGCGTGATTAATAGTACTTTTATGGATACTATTCTACGCTGTTTTTTTGTGTTAATCCTAGCTTTGTATTGTTAATAGAAAATAATACGGATAGGAAGCATATACTGAAAACGAAAATTTAATGTCCCACGAGGATTGAAGCAATATTTTAATAGCATTTTCATTGGTTCGGATGAAATCCTTATCTTTCTGTCTTATGATGATTATAATAAAACGAATAAATAATTGAAAACGACGTAATATATTTAAGATATTTTAAGGTTAGTTATTTTACATTGAATAAAATCATAATAATCCTTATGTAATACCCTGAATAAGTTAATTTTATTGAAAATTATCGCGGTTTAACAAATTTTCAAGAAAACCATTTATTCAATTAAAAATAGAATAAATTTTTAATTTAAAAAAAGAGATTTTATATCTAACTCTATTGTCACATATATTATATTTAGATTAATTTCATTATTTTTTTTTTATCAAGTTGTCTTAAAAAATATAGATATTATTTATATTTACATAATTTAGTGAGTCAACGTTATTAAGTTAATAAGTATAAGTGTCTCATTCCTCGGGAACATTAAAATTGTCGTTTAGAGTAAACACTCGCATAAACTCTATTATTCTCGATATCAACTGGAATCCTGATTAAATCCACATTTATATTACTTTTCAATTATTTAGTCTCGATTTCAATAGATGCCTGAAAACAGCGTTTCAAGTTATGTCTTCTTTAAAATTTTGTTAAATAATAGATAGAGGTACAGCATATTTTCGTATCAACAAAAACAATATTTTACGTCATACAATTGTACGCTATTCTCTTTCTCTCTTCTCTATCTACAAATACGACAACGTGTAGATTAAAGCAACCGGGAAGAAATCAAGGAAACATATATTAATCTCTCAAATGTTACTACACTTATCACAGGAATGCAGAATAAACATAGCATATGCCATAAAACTGCTCGAAATATTTGATGTTACAAATTATTTCTCCGGCAAACTTAAGAAACAGACACATCTGATTGGCTTCTGAATCTCTGCACGATAATACCACAATCGAAATTCACTAACAGTAAGTTATATTCACCTCGACTCCTGATTTTTCAATGATTGGCATTTAACGCTCTGTCTTGTGTGCGCACAAATTTCGGAATGTATCTCAGCTACGTCAAAGCAAGCTGACACACCTTCTCCCGACTGCCTAAATGTATCTTTGTCAAAAATATGAGCGGCGCGTCTTACCGGAGTTCTTAAAGATACCGCACGTGCGGATGGACACCGACGAAGTCGCGGGAAACCGGGGCTCAGGAAGGAACCTGGACGCTCCCTGAACCTGAACGGCGTGTCGTCTCCGTGTTGACGAGCGGGCGGCTCTCTGTATTTACATTCTCCACCAGGCCGGTGACGGGGTAGAAAGTTTAGTAGAGATTCGCGGTTTTCAGCGGTAGCGGGTCTAACAGATAGGGCGGCAGGGCCGCCGAGAAGGGCCTGGGACTGCAGGAACCCCAGGTACCACCGCCGCTGCTTCCCCGGGCATTGGGCGAGCCGTCGCTTGTGCCATCCGTGTGCTTCACGTTCACCAGGTTCTGATTAGTGATCGGCTTGATCTCATTCGACGAAAGCACGCTGTTCGAGCCACCGGGTGGCGTCGCCGGACTCCTCGGCGAGCGTCCCTCCGCCTTCACGGTACCGGCCACGGGGCTGGACGCGCCGCTGTCGGCCCCGATGCCACTTTGCGACGTAGACTTCTGCTGGGCCAACCTCTCCTGCTTACGAAACTTCGCTCGCCGATTCTGGAACCATACCTGCAACATTGACACGATGTCCGACGCCGTTAGACCTTATTTTTATTCTTCCTCGACGATTTACATTTAATTGCTGAAACTATGAAAGACAACTAAACTCATTGTGTATACTTTTTCAAGATACAATCGTGCTAATATAAGGAGTAACAAATATTTAACAGAGATAGATTAATATTATAATTTAGTTGACATATAAATAACACTACTGTTAAAAATTTATGTCACGTGTCTCTAATTACAAGTGCTAAACAAAGATATATTGATGCTAAATCTATGACTAATTTCTTATGAACTATTTGAAATATTCTGGGAGGATCCCGTTTGCCTACAATCCCGATTGCACACACCACTCATATCAGCTGGTGGCTAGTAATTTTTCACTGCTTTACCATGAGAATATTTTATTTTTAAATTGGCCAATTAGCGACGCATGTGTGCAACATGCAATGTGTGCAATCGGAGTCTTCCCAATATTCTTCTGTTTATACGCGTATTTTGTGATGTATCTAGATACAATATTTAGATTTTTTTAATAGATTATTTTTTAATAAAATGATTGCAATTAGTTATCTAGTAAAAAAAATAGAAATGCTCACAAATTTAAAATATAATTATGATAACAGTAATGATTTCCGATAGACGGGATGATTATAAAATCCTTACGTAGGATTTAAACTTTCATAATTTCCGTTCTATGTTTGATAAAACAAAATCCGTTGATAATTAATTCGTTAAAAGTAAATGAAAAATTTATTTCAATTTTACATACATTTATTCGTGGGGTTGTTTCTCATTCATACGGTCTCATTATGTATCTAGTTCTAAATATATTTTGCAGTAGATTTAAAATGAGATACTTTAAATCATTTATCCTAATTTGTCGATCGTCTAAAAAGAGGTTTTATTAAATAATAATCTTAATACGTTTCTATAAAAAGAAATCAATAGATTTAAATCTAGTGAACGCTGAGAAAATCAGGAATCGGTTCAATTCTCTTCCAATCTATTATATTTTAGGAAGAAATTTTCATAAATAAGAGATTACTCTTAATACATAATAAATTTCACTAAATTGCTATTTTAATATTTTTGACAGATTAATTTCATTAATTAAATTTGTAAAACATAAATAATGAAAATTTAAAACTGCACAAGAACTTTGTAATCATCTTCTATGTAATGGAACTTTATTCACAATATAAGATGTAAGATGTTGATGTTTAATTTAAAATACAGATTTTTTGCTAGAAACGATTAATATAAAACAATTATTAATTTATCCAGAAGTTGAAATATAGCTTGGAGTCTATATACTGAAGATTGAATCAGGACTTAAGTTTACGATATCTACGAATGGCAAATATAACGTTTTTACATTTTCCGTCGTAAAACGAGAAATTGTCGCACGAAGCGCGTCAGAGAGTTCGGCGCGGCTCGTCAGAGCGAAGCAGCGAGGCTGGCCGTTCGGCGCGCTCGTAATTGGCCCTAGCCGGCCAAATGAAATATTTAACGAATAAAATAAACAGACACCTGCGGTGACCTGCATGTTAAAGTAGCGGATTTATTTGCTTTAGCGTTTATCTGACCGGTGGTGCTGCCACCGCTCATCCACCCTTTTCCCCTTCAACGGCCCCTATCTCGCCGCTCTGCCCCCACTGCATCCCTGGCTCCCTTACGGTTCTGCGAACTCCCGCTTCAATCTCCGTCCCTCCTCGTCACTCCCTAAACCGTTCGTTCCTCAACGTGTGCGCACGTGAATCCCACCCCCGGATTTTCCAGGGGCGGCTACGTTCAGGGCTCGTAGGACGTAACTGCTCGAGCTGTCGGAGCTAGGGGAGACTGTACGGGGGTTAGAAGGGACGCGAGATGGGCGGCGGAGGGTGGCACCGCGGCGACGGCGGCGGCGGTGGAGGCGGGAGGCGGGAGGCGACGGCGGGAGCGCAGGACACCATGATGAACGTGATTGCCCTTTCTGGCTGGCAAACACTGGGGCTATTGGATTTTTATCAGCTGCTGCTGCTACTGCTGCTGCTACTGCTGCTGTTACTGCTGCTGCTACTGCTGCTGCTGCTGCTACCGGTTGTCGCGCGCCGGTTGCGCAACCGGCGTGGCGATTTTTCGCGAAATTCGAATCGTAACTACGCGACGAACACCGTGAGCCCCCTCGCGTGCTAATTAATCCGAAATTGATTACACCTCGCATCGCGTTTCTTCGTGATCTGCCGTTGATTGAAAAAAAGGGAGAAAAACAGAAGCGTGATGCAAAATCAAGCCAGAAGGACTAGACCTTTCATTTTAGTTTTGTTATATAAATCTTTTGTGAAAGAGTAAGGGAATTCTGTGTTTTGAAAGTAACGACACAGAAAATTTTACGTAAGAAGGTGAAATTAATTAATTAATTCGATAAGAGAGATCGAATTATCGGTATTTCATGACGATTGTGTATTTAGCCACGATATGCTTAATTTTTTAGTACTCGGATTTTTTTCAAAGTTTAAAAAATAACAGCAAAATTGCAAAAAAAAGAATTTGATTAACTTTTGATACTTTTCCTGCATAAAGTCGGGCATAAGACCAATTCTGCTGCTTACTTTTTTTTTAATTGTCTCGCGATTATCGACTAGGTCATGAATTGCTGTTCGTGGTACGTGCCAAAGACAACGCTAATAATTCGTATTTGGCCATGGACCAAACCTCGAGCAGACCGTAGCATGTGTGCCGTTGTTTGCCGAAGTGACGACGACAACGACGACAACGAGGCGAATTAGGGTGAGAGAGCGTGTTTGCGTGCTCGCACGCGCACGCACGTAGCGTTAATGTTAAACAAATACACCGCGCCAAAATAAAGTGCAACAAGGCATATCGACAGATGTCCAGCACCTTCTGGATAAATATTTAATCATCTCTTTAGAAGGGAACTGTACGGGAATTCTACCCTCCGCTCTCTTCCGATCATACGCTTCGATACGTCCCCGTGTGCGCGAATTCGTCTCTTTTTTGTTTGTCTTATTGCTTTATCTTTTACATTTCATTATTTTATCATTCTTACATATGTTTATGTATCTTGTTAATTTAAGGACAGACTTATTTGGTCTTTATTTGGATTAGTTTCTTTAATCTTGTTCTCCGTTTTGCATTATAATGAAACAGATAAAAAAAGATGTGACATAATGATAATCAATTGTATGAATGATGATGTATTTTTAGTTCGTGATTAAATATTTAATTTATATGATGCGGTTCTCAAATTTTCGTCAGAGTTTTGCATAGTATTTCCTTTGGAGAGATTATAATATTAAATAACATCTTAATTCTATATATCTATTTCTCAAACTAATTTCCCATTTGCAATAATATTAATAAAAATTTAATTATATTACAAGTAATTATAATTAAAAATTAAACACATACGTATTATACAATCAAAGATAATCTTTTATAATTTTTTTTTTAAATTACATTTATTTAATATATATAGAGACTAATAGTACATTTAAGTAATCGTGAAGATATAGGTATGTATATCTAATAATGTATTTGGCGTTAATGGATTAATAGTTAAATATTGAAATTTTTTTTGGAACTTCTTACAGAATTTCTTCTTATATAAATTTCAGAATTCTTTATAACTTCTATATGATTTTATAACTTTTAAAAAAATTTCTCAGATTTTTTTATATGAATTGGATCACTTTTTATAAGTACTGAAAGTCTACGTCTTTTCTAGAAATCTCTATTATATATGAATTACGGAATATTTTAAGATTTCTCATTCCATAACTTTTGAAGCAAACTTACAGGTTTGAAGAAGTTTAAGATATTTTTTTTTAGAAATACATATATGTGTGGTAATAAATTTAGAGTAAAAAAATTCTTAAAAATATAAAATTGTGAGAATTTTTTTTTATCAGGGACATTTTGCCTTCATATACAGCAATTGCTAATTTAATATATTAGGGCAAATTATATTCTTACAACAGAAACTATTTTTATGCTTAACATTGTTTGATCAAGACTATATTTGTGTTGATGTCGATGATTTAAGTAAACAGGCGTCGAGGCATTAAGAATTCTACAGAAGCACCGCACGATGGTGCAATTTGCGCTACGCTTATCCGTTTGATTCACCCTATGTTAGGCTTCGTCGTGATTTTCCCTTCTCGAACCAGTTAACCGCGGATTTCGCTCGGTTGCTTTCTGACCCCGGACCGATCTAATTTGGTATCGGCAAGATATATTTCGCGATGTAATTAGATTTGCCGGCAGAATATGAACATTCCATATATGCAAAAGAATTAGAGAATGCATAATTCTGTACTAATTTATAATATAAATATAAATCCTCTAATAAAATTTCAATTTCATATTTAATTACGAAGATATTTGTAGATGGATCGAAAAAATCGTAAAAAGAATGATATAATCGAATTTCTATTAAAATGTTCACAATGTTAATTAAACATTTTGTAAATAAAAGAAAATGTGTGTACAGAAAGCCCCCTTATTATGATATAATTAAATATAGTATAATATATATAATATATAGTATATTATATAAAAATATATTTTAAAATGTATATTTCACATTCCAATTCCTTGTCTCCATATTTCAAATACATTATTTGTTTATTTTTTCCATTGTTTTAATAGAAAAGAAGTTTAATTATATACAATAAAACGGAATGATTTTATTTCAAAATTAAGAAAAAATATCAGCTTAAAAAATATTAAATCTCTTCTCTCTCTCTCTCTCTCTCTCATTAAGTTTTGTGTGTCTAATTAATTTGTAATGGAGTCATTCCGACGATCGTACCAATAAAAGTGAATGTCTCCACGCTACACGGAGCAGACCGTAATTAAGACTGAGATGGCAGGCTGATGCGACTTCACCCTAAACTTATTTCCTTAATTGAAAGTCTGGATCGCTGCAGTTCGTATACAATATACGTGAAGTAAGATAGAATACAAGAGAAACTATTATATTAAATCTGATTAACTTTGGTCCTCTACACTCTCTCTATTTCCCATCTTTTCCTTCCTTCTTTCTCCTTTTCCTTCCTCCCTTCTTCCCTCCCTCTCCCCCCCCTCTCCCTCTCTTTCTCTCTCTCTCCATTTACTTTTGAAATATACCTTTTAGTACATATTTTAACATGTAATGTTAAATAACTAGCAAAAATCTGATCATTTATACACAAAAATATTGCTACCGCGACATTTTAATAAAAATCATTAATAAAAACAGAACTAAATTGCCTACAAAATCTTTAAGAATGTATCGGTCTTTTTGAAAAAGACCAAATCTAATCTTCCTTTTGTCCCTCTCAAGAATAGTAACAACTTTTTTTAAATATTTCTAACTTAAATAATGCTACATTTTTAGATTGCAAGTGTATAAACGGTAAGTGTCGTACTTAGTTTGAAAACTGTCATGAAAAGATTATACCGCCTTTTCTGCTATAACAGTCGAATTGTAGCATGAGATTGTTATCTCTAAACGCGCGCAAACTGACGTGGCTGTGAGACGTGACGGAATTATTCTTGGCGGTGCGCATCCTGGTCGTTGCTCTTCTTCTCTTTCCCTTGCCGACATCCTTGATGCGTCGTTCCGCCACGGATGATACCCAGCAGGACAGTTTTTAATCACTGTAAGTGGATCTACATAGAGCTCGCAATTACCGGCGCACACTCTGGCATGGGCCCCTTGTGTATCAGCCCCGACACTAGCCACCAGAACCCGGGCGAATGTTTTCCCCATTTCACACACACACATACATCCCTCCGTGCCACCAACTGCAGCAACCCCTCGACTCCCGGAATCGTCTCTCGTTCCCAGCCCTACACCCTCCCCTTTGTTCATCTTTCCTGCCTCATTCTCCCTTTCTCTCCCTCTATGTTGCTATCTTTTAGACTTGTTTCTCTTACAGTCGCTTCTCATTCTAAGTATTCATTTTTCTTTTATGCCTTTCTCTTTCTTTTTTTTCCTATCTTAAGGTTTCAGAGTGCATCCCTTTTTCCTTCCCTTTTCCCATCTCTCTTAAAGCCGTGACTTCTTTCCTATCTCGTTTTTACCTGTATCTCTTAGATTTCACATCCCTTTCTGTCTTTTTTAAGATTCTCTCTTGTTCCTAGCATTCGTCTCTCCTCTTTCGCTTACATTCTTCTCTTTCTATTATTCGATTTCTCTCCCTTTCCCGTTTCCTTCTTCTTCAACTTTTACGCCTGACTTCCGGACTTTCTCGTCCCTTCCAGAACAAACCCTTAATCGTAAGTGTATTTGTCTCTGTCCTTCATTCCCACAAGACACCGGGGAACGTCTTGTTTTACTTGACAGCGGCGTATCCCACCGAGGGACGGAGAAAATTTACGTTGATTTTTCGACTCTGCATCGTATAACTCCCGAGGCTTCGAGATTGTCCTGTCAAACTCGAACGCTCACTTTAGATAACACGTCAAAGTTCAAGTATCAATCAATTGAACGATGGTAAGTCTTGATTAGAGTTTATATAGTTTATAGTTTATATACTGATTCTAGTCTTTATAATATTATACACGAAGAGAATTTTCTTTTAAAATTTACCCTGAAAATATGGTGATTGTGGTACAATACAATATTTTAAAGATTTTTACCATGCACTTCAGTAAAATTGATCTTATTTTATACTTTATTGTAGTTTTATTAATGAATGAGAGAGATTTATATTAAAATTCTTCGAAATACAATGTTGTCCCACGACTGTCATATTTTCAGGGTAAATTCTAAGAAAAAATTCTCTCCGTGTATAGATTGAGTATTTTTATTAAAATTGGTTAGTCGTTTTTTATCTATATTAAATATTGTATTATGTCTGTTTCGAATCGTATATTCTTTATTTTGTAAATATATTATATTTTGATATTACCTTTAAAAAATCCTGTTTTAATTATTATCTTTAATTCTAAAAACTGAATTTCTCTAAAGAATTGGTTAGAAAATAAAGCATTTATTCTTTTTCTAATAATAAGATTTTAATTTATCCCTTAATTTACAATGTTAAATAATTTCACATTCTATTTGTGTATCATATACACAACCAATAATCTTGTTACAATTAATTATGTTATATGTAGCATTAATATATATTAGGTGTTAAACTTAATTCCTGCCGTTTTTCGTCTCTAAAATAGATTTGTTTTAAAGGGAAGATGAATGAATACCTCAATCAAAGTAATTTCCTCCATTTTCTATTTTATTATTAATTAATAATACTTTATTAATAATACTTTGATTAAGGTATTTCCCTTCAAAACAAATCAATTTTGGAGACGAAAAACGGCAGGAATTAAGTTTAACACCTATAAAATGAATGTAATATAATAAATAAGTTAATATATATTAACTCATAAATAGTTAATATTATTTTTTATACGTCTTTCGAATGTATAAAATAATATATAATTATATTATGTAATTATATTAATTTCAATAATTAACTATTATTCATAAAACACTACCTCTGTAAAAACGTTCTCCAATATATGTTTGTCTCATATATATCAAATAATATTAATATATCTTTAATTATCAAAGAATCTCCCTTTTCGGAATATTAAAAATACTCTTTTACTTTACTCTTTTGGTTTTAATTTCCAGTGGACCTTTCTTTAATAGAATTTTAACTACTTTTTCACGGATGCCCGTTAATTAATGCTATCGGCAAATGTCATTCACCCAGTACAAAACACCGCAGTCGATCTTTTCAAAAACCATGTTTTTCACCCATTTCGCGCATCGATACATGCTCGCTGAATATTAATCTCGTTAGTGGCGAAAAACACAACTTCAATCGCCTGTCCCATATCGGAACGCTATTGCCGCCTCGCTCCCTTCGCAATTTTACATCTGCGCACTTGACATCCCAATTTAGATAGAGGGAGAGAGAGAGAGAGAGAGAGAGAGAGAGAGAGAGAGAGAGAATGCAAGAGAGATCAGCTTTGGTACGTATTATGCACAGCTCCGCTGCTCTACTACGTTAATGGAATTGTAATTCATACTGGATGACATGTGACTCAGAGTAGCGAAACGTGCCGCCACGCGACGGTCAGAGTAGTCAATGAGACATGCAGTGTAACGATAAAAGTATCACAAAATACATTAAGTATCATTCACATAAAGCTCATCGCAATTGTAATATGATGGTGATATATGCAAAATGTTTAGAATAAAAGTCAAATAAGAGATGTTTTCAAAACTAAAATATACTCTACGTTATTTTTCTAATATATATAATACATATAAAATAATTTTAAATAATTATATTTGAAATATATAACTTGAAACTTCTTTCTTGTATGTAAAAACCATACACTTTCAACTTTTATATCATATTGTTATATGTTTTTAAGAGATACTCCGTTTTTCTATGTTAGGATCACTTGCAGTTATATGATTGCATTTGTTGTATTAACGAGCCTTAAATCGACAAGAACAAATGCCCGGCTAATCAGAAACTCGTCGTCCCTTCGTGTGCAGTTTGTATTGTGTGGCATCGGTCCAATCGGGAGGAGATATGGGTCAGCGCTGATTAATCTCGCGCCACGTTCATTGCCGATAAGAGCGGTGTGGAAGATGGAAGCGTGGAGCAGGACCCACAGGTATAATTCGATCGCTGAATGACTCACGACTGCTTCTTCGAAGATAGATGAGCTGAGAAGATCACCGGTCTTGAGAAACCTTGTATATCACGCGACCAGAATAAAACGTGAAGTGATCATTTGAACGAGGCGAATATTTTCTTTAAGAAGCAAATGCATATTTTATTACTAAAAAATAAAATGCTAATTACGGTCGAAGCTAGATCTTCATTGCTTTAAATAATTCAATCTTGAATTACTAATATACACTTGTATATATACCATATTGTAGTCTTTTGATTCTTCCTTATTATACCGATTATTGCGAAGAATATTACTAAGGCCTCGGTGGTCTAATGGCTTAGGATGTTTGTACGGAATACAAGAGATCTGGTTTCAAGTACCAGCCGAGGTAATATTTTTCGAAATAAATTTATTAACAGTTTCATTTCAACATATTAACATCTTTATAATATAATGCTTGATGGTAGCATCAAATTATTAAAATTGCTCGTCAATTTATTTCGCGATTACTAGAATAGTTTTAATTGCGTTTATAAGTCCGGAAAAACAATTGCAGTTTGAAAAGACTACAATATAGTATATATGCAAGTACATGTATAGTGTATATTAGTAATTCAAGATCGAATTATTTAAAGCAATAAAGATCCAGTTTCAATAGTAATAGGCATTTTAAATTTCTAGTATTAATTGTGTTTCTCACATATGCGGTCTAAAATAAAAATTCTTAATATTGTGCATATTTTATTATGCATAAAATTGAGTAGACGTTGTTAAAACTAATGCATAAAACAAATCCATAAAACGAAAATGATATGATTCTGAGAAATAAAAGAAGAAAATTATACATGTGGAGGTATTCATCTTTTCACATTACACCTAATATTTATAATTTAATATTTTAAAAAATATATAATATATAAAATAATTTAATCTCTTTCCCTCTTTTCTTTTTTTATACTCTATTAAAAATCTGAGATCAGAAAAACGTATTATTAGAGTTTCTATTTTTGTATTCTCTTCTTGAGCAGAAGAATGAATCTGCACAAATTTAATGTGATTATGAAACGACGATAAAAGGATTCAATGAAAAATTATAATCTATTCTAAAGAATGAGTGTGAGACGTAATTATTGTTGTATACTTTTTGAAGTTTGAACAGTGATCAAAAGAATTGAATCTATAACAGGATACTAATTGTCTCATCACACGGATACAAGTTTCTCTAGTGAAGTGGTTTCGAATATCGCGATCGTTTCTGTCAAATTCGCTTCAATATTCGCTTCCAACTGGAACGAACAAAACTGTTATCAACGAGTGTCAAAACGAGTAACACGTTTTTTTTAACGCATCTTCGTTCAAAAATTGTTTTCGACAGTGCGAATAATAATCTCGACGAAAGATATCATTTTAGTATAGTATTGCATGTTTGGTCTGTGCGCAGAGATGATTTATCAATATTGCATACAGGACATTAATACTATCAATAAAATATTAGTGCTAATCCGAGCGAATCCCTCAGAATACGGGTAAAGGGTAAGGGTTGTTGTTGGTATAGTAATACTCTATTTTGTGCCTGTTTATTTTAGTATATATATATATATATAGAGAGAGAGAGAGAGAGAGAGAGAGAGAGAGAGAGAGAG
>NW_017296637.1:0-26807 GCF_001594075.2 Trachymyrmex cornetzi | reverse complement strand
AAAATCATGATCTGTTTAGCTAATTAAAGAAGTACAAACTCATAATTCATATATTTGTGGCTTACTTCTATACCAAATCAGCTAAAAACCAATTCTATGAATCCGAGAAGAAAATTCTTACGGTGTTCTTTTGCAAATTGCGTAATTAAAATAATAGTGACTGTACTATTGATAATATTATGTTATTTTAAATGTTTATAGTATCAAATTAGTTTTCTTTACAGAATAGGATATATCTTTATTTATAAAATAGGAATGTTGGTATTGTTGCCTATTATGTATGTCAGTTTTGGAGCCCATTTTGTCAGACGCTCATTTTTGCATAATTTACGAAAAACTTCTTTATTGTAAAATTGCAAAAAGTATTATAAAAATTACTTATGCTATCTGATAGAAGACACTTTTTACTTTGTATTTATGTTTTTGAAGTTGTATTTTTACCTTTTGTTTAAGAAATATTGTCTAAAAACAAAGTGGTATGTCGGTATCGGTGACCTTCCTCTATATATATATACACATTCTTTTAAATCAAGTTAAATAACTAATACTTCTGATACAATTTTAATAATTAGTAATAAAACATATTTTAAAATAATCAACGAGATATTAATTTCAAAAAGATCAACGAAGTATAGAAAAACAAGAAACTTATAAAACTAATTAATAAGTTATTAAAACTGTAAATTAAAATAAGATAATGAGTAAAAATGTGAATAATAGAAAAAATAGCATAAATGCCAAATATTATATATACACTACCGTTTAAAAGTTTGGAAGCAATTGAAAATTTGTAATGAAGCACGGAATAAACAAAATCAGTGATAGAATATTATATATATAACGATGACATTAATTAATCATTTTTCATAAAGATTTCAAAATTTTTATGTTTATGATAATGATATCGATATTGCAATCACGTCTCAATATTCTTCTCAATATTCTACGTCATATCCGTCGAAAGTGTCACTTTTACAGAGATAATACTCTTTTCGCCGTTTTCGGTACTCCGAACGAGCAGCCGATCTTGCGCGCGACGATCAAGTTATAGTCGCTGCATAATGCAACGGATAGTGTTACAAATTCAATCATCTTTCGGATATTTTTATCGATGTCAGCCGCGCCAACGACGAGAGACGGGATATTTCTACGCGATGTAACACACGCGCGTCGAGAGAATCTCGACTATCAATAGCACGCTGACTTAGTTATGCGCCCCTACCTAACGTTGCCAACTAGAATTCCGATATCCGTTAGAGCTAGCCTCTGTTGTTGCAAGGTAATACGATCTAGCGCGTTTTACCTTGCAACTCTCTTCTTAAGATGCCATACTGTCGCATTTTAAGCCATAATCACGCTCGATCGATTATCGAATATAGCAGCATTATATTCGTTATTCCATAAATGCCAAATTTAATGTAAATTTTACGTAGTTTGCTTAAAGAGATGAGAAAAGAATGATGAGTATTGCTAAACTTAGTAGATATACTAAGAATGTATTATAAAGGGAATACTTCGCAATTTTTAGATTTTCTTTCTCTCTCACTGCTGGATTATTATTGAAATTGATTAAAGCTTTATAGATAAAAATAATCTGAATAATTATAATATATTAATTTTTGGAATGTGTATAATGATATTTTATTTTTCTTATATATAATTAGCATAAAAATATGAAAAAGCAATAGATAGTTATAAACACATTGTAAATTGATACTTAACAAGTACGTTTAAATGAGA
This sequence comes from Trachymyrmex cornetzi, assembly GCF_001594075.2. Lineage (NCBI taxonomy): Eukaryota > Metazoa > Arthropoda > Insecta > Hymenoptera > Formicidae > Trachymyrmex > Trachymyrmex cornetzi. The sequence continues at coordinate 25,067 of NW_017296637.1, read as the reverse complement.
TTTAACATGTTATGTACATTATTGACAAATTCGCGAATCTGAAAATAAAATACTTTAATAACCATCATGTTGTATAAAAAATTACATATGAATTTTATTATAATCAGTAAGTATTCAATTAATATTTAATAGTACCTATATTAATTATTTCGTTTTATTTCTTTTATTAATAATAATTTTGCGATTTATGTAATGATCCCAACAAAAATAAATATGATATTATTACACATTCTAAATAAAAAATTAAAATAATTATCTAAATAAAAATAAAAATATAAATAATTATAAAACAAACTAATATTCGAATGCTTGAAAACAGGATATAGTGTTAGGTTTAAGCATATGACGCGTTTGCTTTTATATATTTATATTTAGAACAATCTACAACTTTCCGAGATCTCGAAAAAAAAAACGTTCTTAACCATAAAAAAAAAAGTGAAGTATTTATGTTTTATACGAGATCAATAAATGTTCACAATGATATATTATTGTAGAACTTTGCTCAGTCATCTTGGAAACGGTACTTTATATTTCAAGCTAAAAGTAAAACTTTAAATAGTAAAAGAACATAAAGGTAATAATAGCAGCTAATTAGATTACATTATGAATGAGGTATGAAAGAGAAGAAATAAAGCTAGATAATTCTTCAGGATAAAGCTCTCTGTCGAACACATATTCACACAATTTATATTTCGCGCTAAATAAAAGTAGAAAGGTAAGATAAAGATAATAATAGCAGCTGATTAGGAAGTATCTTAAATGAGATATGAAGAAGGAGAAATAATGGTAGATAATGTTCAAGGAAAAGAGTTAACGGAAACATTCCTGCGTAACTTAATTTATACTTTGCACTAAGTGAAACTATAGATAGCGAGAGAAAATAGGGGTAGTAATGGCAGCCGATTAGGAAGTATCCTGGAAGCAGGATGTGCAGGAGGGGGTGGACGGAGGAAGCCAATGACTCTCACGATGCGAGAGGGAGGAAATTTTATCGAGCAGCCGCCATCGACGAGATGGAGGGCTGAGAGGGATGGAGGCAGGGGCGCAGGGGTTGAATCGGAGGGTTGGAAGACAGCAGGGGTAGGATAACTCGCAGTAGCGAACGAACGAATCACGAATGAAGGGACGAGGAAACTCTTGAGGGACCGTACGTCCTGTCAGAATGGAGGAGGGCAAAGTCGAGCAGACAAAGGACTTACCCCACCGTGGGAGGATAAACCTCACCAGAGATGGCGGTCGCGCCGCGAACCCGCAAACTACTAGAGTATTAATAGTTATCTCGCGCTTCATTATTGCGCGGTCCTCGTTCATGATACACGAACATGTACGATGATGCATAACGCAGTACAATTGCCATTTAGATGAGATTACTAACATTTGTTTTAAAAGAACACCTTTTTAGCTGATTTTAATTCTTATTATCGTAGTTAAATTACCCAAAGATGGTTTAAATCAAATTAAATAGAAAATTCCTAATGTGCTTTGTGTACAAAATAAAATAGAAAGTATGTAATACCATATTAAAATTGTTTAAATAGCACATATAAATAGCATATAGAGGAATAGGAAAGCGCTTGAAACAAGAAGAAAGAAAGGAAAATAAATTACAAAAGAAAAAGTGAAGAACAAAGAGGATTTAAATGGATACAAGATATTTAAAAATATTGAGAAAGTGCATGTAAATCTTCATATGAATAGAAAAAGAATCTCATAAAAATAAAGTATGTAGTTTTATGTCGGATATCGACATCCCAGAAATGGTTCCTCCTCTCACTCTCTTCTCAAGATAGATTGGATAGCTTTATTTCCACTTAGAAAGTTCGAAGACCACACGATTTTCGATCTGCGATTTTTTAATGGACACTCTAATTTAACGACCTTCAATATTGGCAAAATCATTAAAAAAACAATTTTTTTTATCTTTTTAAATACTTTCTCTCATATCTTTCTCCTAATATTTTATTAATTACAATATGTACAACATAAATAAAAAATTACAAAAGAAATATTAATTAAGATATGATGAATGGTCAAACATATATAATTTTGCTTGCCTTAACCTTGGGTAATAAAACTCTCTATGTATCTTGGCATCTTTCTGGTGTTGCTTAAAATACCAAAACTAAAAATACATAAACAGAAGATTACAAAAATATAAGAAAACAAAATGATTTAACCGAAGTATGGATACATCAAACTGTGTTAGGTATATAATAATAATATTCAAGTAAAATATATTATTAATCTATAAATCGTACATATTTTATGTAAATGTAATTTAACATTATTCATAATATTGATAAATGCCTACTTTTTTTAGAAAATTAATAAAAATAAGATATTTCACAAAGGAAAATATTAAGTTCGATTTAAATATAGTATAGTTACAACCAAAACTATACCTAGATTTTCGTATTTTGATCAACACAGCTGCAGTGATTAGGGCTGTAGGGTCAAGGGGTTAATGGCAGCTTAAGTAACTTGCCGTCGCCAAGATAATCGCACTCATCGTGCAAAAGTGGATTATACGCGTTGGAATATCAAGTCGTCGCCGCAAATAGCGAGTGATTTAGTTCCACAGTCGTCGAATCGCCATCCCTAATCTCACCGTGTAATAATATCGCGATCGTCGATGGCGAACGTTATATTAATCCGCGCCTACGTCTCCGAGATAAGATTAAATTTATTGCTCCCTTCTCCAAGCTGGAAACCAATGAAATCGTCCGCACTCCTCGTCCGCGCTAGATAATCTGAATGAAATTCGGCGAAGAGGTACTTCGGCGGCGCTAAGTGATGCACGTCAGTCGGGAAGTCTAACTTTAGGTTCCGTTAGCGTCTGGAGAACTGTCTAATCGCGTTACCGTACATGTACCTCACCTGTCCTTCTCGCGACACCTGCGTCCTAGCGGAGCAGGTAACGTCATGGATGTGTACGATAGGCGAGTAGAGAGAATTCGGCAAGCTGTGACAGATAGCTCCCGATCTTAATACGAAGATGTTTCCAAGAGATGGTGTAAATTTATCTCTTATAAAACGTAACCGATTTTGCTATATACAGTATCCGATGGAAAACGAAAATGGCAACTGTTCTCTTACGGCGTCAAAAATCTTCGAATTATAATATATTACGAATTATGCTCAAGGAAGTTCGTATAACGTAAATAAATGATAAAATTCTTTCGTTAATTTTGTACAAATAATAATTTAATTTGGAGATTTATTTAAATCAAACAATTTGGATCCATATTTTTATGACATATTTAGCATGAAATATGATTGTCTGATTTTGAGTTTTATTTAGAATGAATATTGGAATTAATATAACGAGATAAGAATTGAACAAGCATATTCAATATTTATTACTTATCAATGTTAGAAATTAAATAATCGTATGAGACACAGAGTTTCTTAAGTCAATTTTTAAGCATGGCACTTAAAATTTTTTAAAGAGATTAACATTTGTAAGGATTGTTTTAGTTTGAAAACATCCATATCATAAAAATACATTTGGACTTATGCACATATAATGATCTGAAAATTGGTGTAAATCAAATCGCACAAAACGAGAACAATTTTCCTGGACTCAGTTGTCACATTTAAGAATATTTAATATGTTTACCTCAAATTATTATAAATTGAGAACTGTTCTTATACATCTCGTGCAGTCCCGAATTATATTAAGATTAAATTTCCGTGAATTATCGCATAAATAAGATATAATAAGAGAAATTTTTTCACAAAAAGAATTGCTAGTCGTCGTTACATTTTTGCTCAGTTCAACGGTAAAAGAGAAAATATTATTTAAGCGTAATTTCATACGTATGAGAAGTAATTTTACAATAATGTTTGTACAATTCTTCGTCGTTTATCTTTTGTTCATGATAATCCGTCACGCGTATTAGACATATAATCCATCAGCTTGCGACCTGCAGGTGTAGCCATGAAAACGAAAATGGAGTCTGTAATGTAATTACACTACACTCCTTCTGCGAACTCACCCTCAACTTTCAGTCAACAACCCTCTCTTTGAGTAGATGAAGCAAACTACGCGATATGTATAATGTAAAATTTTATATATAATCCAGAAAGAATATTCTTTTCTAATAACAGTAAAAATTATTTCGCTTATTGTGTTCTTTACATTATGCAAAATGACCAGGGCTCTTATTCTATAACTCTTAACGACAATATCAGTACCGTTATATTGTCGTTTTTACCACACTCTTTTACCATGTAAAACTTATGATCATCGTAATGACATCGACATTATTGTTAAGAGTCATAAAATAGGGGCTTAGTTCTTAAATGTTCTCTATAAAGCTATATATTAGCTTTTATAATAAATATTATATTTAATTGTATATAATATCAAGATTGGAAAGTTATTCGTAACAAAGTTACAGTTAGAGTTACTTTTTTCGGTAACTGTAACTTAACTTAGTTACAGTTTTTTGCTAGTAACTAATTTAATAATTACTTTTAAATTTACTTTATATAAAATTTATTCGTCAACATATGCGTTCGGATTGGATACGCTGTAAGTTTTTTATTCTATTTTCTTTTCGTATATAATGAGTGATAAAGATAAAATAAAGCTTACAAACGTGTAAGCATCCAAATCAAACATAGCCATGAACTAACTAAAATGAAGTATTCATCAATGATTAATTTTTGTGATTAGACTATATTTTTATCCCTCAGAAAAAATGTTACGGTTGCCACAACCGGAAATAATGATAATTTTCGCCCATCAATACATTTGGTTATGATAACCGTAAGATGGACATATCTTTATAGCCATAACCGTTAAGGTATGCGAATATTACGGTTATCACAATTGTACTATAGTTCTTATAATTAAAAAAACGTGTGTGTATTGATGGGCGACTTTTGGTCGTGGCAACTTTAGGCTGCTTTCTGCGCTGGTACTTATTATTATAAACGTCTATATGGAAAGATAGAAGCCATAATTATGATTTTGAGAAATAAAAGATTTTTTCAACATATTTCAGTAGATTGCATCAATGACCTCAAGTCGATAGATTGAAAAAAGTGATTTATATCACTATCATTTTCATTGCTCCGCATTAAGAATTAAGCTATTATAACTAGGATTTTTTCTATGTAAACGCGTCTTAATATTCATCTCATAATTTTTATTCCAAGTGCAAATACATATTAATTTATTATAAATAATATAGCGCATAATTGAATATTTAGTGTAATAAAAAATAATTTAGTAATGTTTGAAATGTGTAACACTCTTGTATTTAAAATAGCAATGCAAAAAATTACAAGAAATTGACTGAAAAGTAACGACTCGTTACTTCTTAAATAATTGTAACTGTAACATGTTACTTTTCAGAATCGATAATTTGTAACAGTAACTATTCTTTTTTGTGTACTATTACACAAAAAATTTTAGAACAAAGAATAATTGCGTCAAAATAAAGAACGAACTAACCTGCACTCTAGCTTCCGTCAGGTCGATCTTCATAGCAATCTCTTCTCTGGTGTAAATGTCTGGATAATGTGTCTCTTGGAATGCACGTTCCAATTCTTTCAGTTGGGCCGACGTAAATGTCGTTCGTATCCGACGTTGTTTTCTCTTCTCCGCGAGGCCATCATGTCCTGAGTAAGCTTTATATCCCAAACCACCTAAAATTATAAATGTAGAAATAAAGATAAAAATAATCGAAATGTAGAGATAAAGAGTAACTTTTGAAATTTGATTTTTTACTTTTTTTTGTTTGTTTGACACGTAATAGATAAATAAAATAAAATAAAATAAACGTTTGTTATGCAACGGCAATAACAATAATAATAATAATAATAATAATAGTAATAATAGTAAAACTTAAAATTACAATTAAAATATAATAGCTCAAAACGTATCAAGGAAAACAAGAGTCTTTATTTTCCCATATAAATATTAGGAGAACAACCTATAGTGTTATAAAAAAATTCTATATAATTAAATATAAATACATATCTGTTCGTATGTACAGAACAAATAATTAAACATTAATTAGAAGGCTAATTTCTGCATTGTTTTTATAAGTAAAATTTGAAAAAAATGAAAAACAATTACTCACATATATAGTTACAAATAATAATTATGGTTAGTAATTCGTATAACGACGTTACTATTATATTACTTTTTTATAATAAACGATTTCATAATGACGTATAATTTTTGATGATAACCATAATGCCAGGATTAGAACAGTCACTTTTGAAAGTAACTCGTCACCATCACGCGTTTCTCATACAGTCAATTTTCATTGAAAAAAGTAACTTCCCTGGCGTCACCGTCATGGAAATTGTTATTATAATTTGGTACTTTTTTCAATGAGAAATGCGTAATGATAACGAGTTGTACTTTTAAAATTAAATGACTATTTCAATTCTAGCGTTATCGTCACCGTTACGAGAAATCGTAACATCATTACCACCAAATCACTATTATAAAAAAGTAACGGTAATGACGTTATAAGTAACATATGTTTCTTGCCATCTCTAATAAAAATGTATAACATTGTATCTGAGTATATAAAAAATATTATACACAATATAGCAATTTTACTTTTTGTAAAGAAAAATATTATAACAAAAATTATTTTTATATTAAGAAAAACATTAAATGCAAAAATTATTTTTATAATTAATAAAATAAATTAACTATACTAAAGGGCAAAGTAAAAGTCAAATACAAATCCAAATAAATTCAAATCAAACGTCTAATTTTGAATGTAAAACATATAATTAATTATAAACATAAAGTATCAATTATCATCAATGTAAATGTATAAAAAAACCTAAGAAGTTATAATATAACATGTTTCGGCTACAACATTGAGCCCTCTTCAGATATTAACTTTTCACAAAGCTTATAGTGTACAATATAATTTTACGGAAAACACGCATACTCTTTATAAAATCAGCCTAAGAGATCAGCATGAAGACTCACTTAGGCTGATTTTATAAGGAGTATGTGTGTTTTCCGTAAAATTATTTGTACACTAAGCTTTGTGAAAAGTTAATATCTGAAGAGGGCTCAATGTTGTAGCCGAAACGTGTTATATTATAACTTCTTAGGTTTTTTCATACATTTATATTGATGATAATTGATACTTTATGTTTATAATTAATTATGTTTTACATTCGAAATTATAGACGTTTGATTTGAATTTATTTGAATTTGTATATTCGACTCTTTTACTTTGCCCTTTAGTATTGTTAATTTATTTTTATAAGAAGAGTTCTTCTATCTATTAAATAAAAAAATAATTTTTCAATTAGTCTTCTTTATTTTTGTGGCATATATGGATATACAAACTTTCTTTATATCGAAAATCTTTATATGTATTAAAAAATAAACATATATTAAAAGATTAAAAATATTAGTAATCATAGCAATAACACTAAATGTAACGTTTATGATAGGAATATGTATTGCACTTCCAATTATTTGTTTAATACAGGTACAAAATTTTGTTAACACAATAAACAGGATGGAATTCATTTCCCGCAATAATATTTATTATATCCCACATATCTTTGTTTTCAAAGAAAAAATATACACTTTTATGTTTTATGTATATAGTTTCTATTAAACCTATTATTACGTATAAAATCAACATAATAACAATTAAAATTTTACGCTTTTAAAAACGAATAATTTATTTTTTTTTAATCATTGAATAATCACGTAAAAATATATTCGTGGAAGCCTTTAATTTATACTATTGATATCACATATATCCTTATGACAGTTCGCTTTGGTAGCTATTTATATTTCTGGCTCCTTCAGCGAATTCATAAAATATTAATTGAAGCATGACAGATACTACGTTGCATAATATATCTGCGTGACATTCTTGCGCGTACCGTGTCGAAACAACATGTGTGATGTTGAATTCAATCGAGATCAATTATCAACTAGGACGAAGGGAGATTAGCTCCCTGCTCGTGTGTGACATGTTTAGCCCCTTCTAAATCGCCGGCACAAACATAACAAAGCGTCGCACGTTCATAGACCGACGGATTGACGCAAGGAGTTCTTGTTAAGCCATGTTACAGTCGGAATTATGAATTATGTATTATGGTCAATGTTAATATACAATACACACGTTGACGTTAATATACGATATTATTTATTAACTTCCATTTATTAACTTGATTTATTTAATACAACACAGAGAAGTTTTAAGTTCGAGATAATATTCCAGTGTAAATAAATAATAACATGTAAATTATGTTTGTTTTTAATAAGATGCTTTGAATAATTATTAGATAACTAGACAATTATATGTGATATAACTGCAACAAGTTTTCTGATAATTTCATGATGTTTCATTATGCTTTATATTTTCTTCAATTTAATCGTAAATTTTTTACATAACATACTATGTGTATATAATGTGATGTACGTTGTTTTGTACAGATGTGTGATTTTTCGTGAATTATTACACAAATTTTATTCATTTTGCGCATTGCTTTAAATTGCTTAAATTTATAAAATCAATTTTTATAAAAAAAAATTTGGGGGGTAAATATTATAAACTTGTCTCAACATTTCCATTTTTAATAATTAAAAGCTTTATTTAATAAAATATTTAATCAAATATCTGAATAAAACTTTCTAAAATTAAATAAAGAGTAAAGTTGGAATATCTATTTACGTAACCAAATTTTAATACGAGAAAAGTCTTTTACTACACTTATTCATCATTCTAAAAACTATCGATATTTCATCATTTATTAAAGAACAGTCGACACCAAATTTCCTGAAGAATTTGTCATTAAAAAAGAAGGTTTTGATTTAAAAAGCGATTTTCAAGATAAATTTAATCTTTTTTTTTTTAAAAAGAAAAGCTATTGAACATAGAAACTTAATTTTATATACACATTATTCATGTTTAAACTATATGTATACATTTTTTAAAGTCTCAATACTTTAAAAGTTATAAATCATCTTGTACTAAAATGATGTTGGACATAATTGGATGACTCTTAAGGTGCCTTCAGACGATATGGCCAACATTAGCAAATATTATACACGTACGTAATTATCCATATTGAATGTAGGTCAATATTTAACGAATGTGTGCAAAGTTGACATATATATTGGCCATGTTGTCTGAAAGCATTTTTAGCCATACGAAACAAATAAAGACCAATAAAATTTTTTTTTAATATGAATGTCGTTATTGTACGTATTATAAGAAAATTATATTAAGATTTAACAAAATGTGTTATGACACTATAAACATATAATTTAAGAAAAATTTTACTATTTTCAATAAAAGAAAATTTTGGGGATTTTATAATAAATGATATTTTTAAATTAAAAATGTTATTGGTTCGTTTGTGTTTCGGATGAATAGAGTCCTTCAACTGGTGGTTACAATTATTTTAAAACGGAGTGAGCATAGCGATTTATAACTTTGAGAATAAGTAATCAAAATTCATATACATATATAGTTTAAACATAAAAAATGAAAAAATATGTACCCAAAATCTTAAGTCTAAATTCAATAGCTTTCCTTTAACAAAAATCGTAAAATTTCACCTTGAAAATCATTTTCAGAATCTCCCGTTATAAAATCTGGTACAATAAAATCAAATAACTGTAAATAATAAAATCAATTATCTAAAAAAATAAGAGTAGATATAAAATTCTTCCTAATACTTGATAAAACACTTGGATTAAAGTTTTGAGCATCGCAGTAATTGCAAAGTTAACAATTACTTTCCAATAATCCGGAAATTAGACGAAAGTACGTTGATCAATAGCTAAGATGATCGAGTACTTGAGTATGATGAGAAAAATACATTGAAACATCACTCACTCTGAAGATTGATAGCCGACGGGAAGATGGAGGCGGCGTGCCGATGGACTTCCTGGGACCTGGCGGCCATTACGGAGCAGGGGGTCGAGTGGGCCCCATGGTGCGCGTGGGCATGGGGATGCGCAGTGTGATGGGCCGTGAGTGGCGTGCCGCCGGCCGCAGCACCGGCGGCAGCGGCCGCATTACCGGGATATCCGGCGGCTCGTGCCGCGGTGTAACGATAGGCCGCTTGGCTCATCTGCGAGCACGAGCTCAGGTCTCCATAACTGCACTGCATCTCGCCGGCGGCCAAAGCGCAGCTGGAGGCCTCGAAGCCAGCCGCTGCTGCGGCCGCGGCCTGATTCAGATAAGAGTAGTCCATAATGACGTGGCCTGGCTGCAAGTAAATCCACTTTGCGTTACTCCGATGGCACTTTAGTACTTCGACAGTCGTTTCTTTACACTTCGGTAACGATGATTAAGGGACACGCGTGACAGTCTCGAACGAATGCACTCGAAAAAAATCAATGGTAAGCCGTTAAAAGTCACGATGTCTAACACATTGATGTTTTGTTCCGAGATAAGTACAATGTGTCTCTTGTAAACTTTATGAAAAAAACAAAAAAGACACTGGTTGCGCGCGAAAACGTATGACTGTGATGACGAATGCGATGTGAAATTGAGAAGGTGACGTAAGCAGCGCGACTTATCCGGGCCCGTTAATACCCGAGCTCTTGGGCCCGTTCGTCCGTTTTACCGCGGGTAAGACCCGGGTAGACGCGAGCGGTAGGAGCGGCACGCCGCTCTCTCGTCGGCGACGCTTCAGAGAGCGAGACCGGGAACCGTGCCGGGCCGCCGGTTGGGTTCCTCGATAGCGGCTTATGATGCGTAATCGGATCAGCGATATCAAATTATTGCGATTACACCGCGGATAGGAAGAAGTTTTCCGGCCCGCTTAAGAGCGCCCCGTACGACCGACTGGTGGGTCTCCTCAAAATCAAATGATAAGCTTAATTCAATAACCGCCGGTGCCGCGGGTAGGAGCGTGGGTGTGGCCGTGGTTGACTCGCAGGGGTTGCGTTTCGTAGAGGGTTCTCCACGTGGAAGCTGATTCGCCGGCGGCCGAACCATCCCTGTGACGAGAACGGGGGTTGAAACACCGCCCCGTGTCGGCAATACCGATTTCCACCCCTCTCGAGGTTTACGCGGGGCCACCCCCAGGTTACAGACCAGACAACCCTCTTCCCCAAACGGCCATCAGCCCGAATGAGTGCTATCATTCGATGACGCGCCCCTCCGGCCGCCCCACCTTCAGCTTTACGATCGATCCCGCGCAGAGACGCCGGCGACGAAGGACGCCGTTGTGTCCTGGCTGCTCCAGTGGACGCGAGGAGTCTGCAAGAGGCTGCGTCGCGTCCCGTACCGCGGCCAAGATCCTCGGAGCTGTTTACACCTGCGTGCCGTGCCGTGCCGTGCGAAGGATATCACACGGGCCGGATTATTCGCGTCGCGCGTCGCGCGTCGACGCTAAAACGCCTCAACTCCTCATATTCTGACTGCTAAATATTAAATCAAAGAGCGAGAAAAGAAGCAAGGGATAAAGAAAGAAAGAAAATATTATATCGTTTCTTATAACAGGTTTATTAAATGTGTATCAGAATTCATCTTTTTATTTTATACATATCGCTCTCTTTTACGTCAAAAGTGACACAACTAAAAAAATTAATTTTCTCAGAAAAGAAATAAAATTATTTAACTTGACAGAAAATTATTGACTAATCAAATAATATCGACAAAAAGAATATATTCTTAACATAATCAAATGTCATTTTTGTATATTTTCGTTCGCAATTCTTAAAAAATTATTCTTTTTGAGTTTTAACACGGTTTTGATGATTTCTTATTTGATGGCTAATTTTTTATGATTGATAGAATAATGTTTGTTTAACTCGTTCATAACAATAACTCGAAAATTACGTTTTTTTAAAATTGTGTCACTTTTGAAATAAGGAAGCGATATATATTATTTGCTATATAAAGCGCATCACCATAAAGTAATATTTTTTTCTCATTTAATTCAAACAGCAACATTGCATCAAATAGGATTTGTTATTCTGTACATCTCATTTTTATCAATTGATTATATAACTCATTTTCTAAGATTAATATTATTATTCAGATAGAGAAAAGTACAGTACAGCAATAATAAAAAATTTAAAAGCAACATAAAAATATTTTTTTTAATAAAAATGTAAATAATATTATTCACAAAGCATAAAAAGAATGCTTAAGAACCGATGTAATCGATCTGCTAATTACTACTTATAAATTAATATTATAAATTTATATTTAAAAAGTAATTTTTAAACACATTTAATAAAATTGTTAAAAAAACAATTTTATTTTCTTCCAACTTAATATTTTTTGTTATAAATTACAGCCGGTATCATTTTGGTGAAAGCTAAGTAATCTCTGCATTTTAAATCAACTTAATGTTATAAACAAAATATATAATGATTGACGCATATTTTTTATCATTTCCGTCGCATGATGGAAAACTAAGTTTATTAAAATTATAAATTCATTATTAGTGAAATTGTGAAAGAGGAAAACAGAATTTTTTATGTATAATGTATAAAACTATTTTTGTGAATCGGCTGTTTTAATGTTCAAACGGTATTTCTGATTTGTTACTGTAAATTTTTTATCCCGTTAATTCATTACTAGATTACATTGATCTACATGAAAATTAAGGATTGAAAGAATTTTCAAAAATATCTGTAAACGTCAATAAATAACAGGTATATATTATAAGAAAATAGGTCGCTTACTTTATTATCTTACATTACAAATTTATTTCGCAAAAGTAAATTTTTCTACCTTTCTTACTGAAAGTTTTTCGTTATTATTTGTTAAACAGTCTCCGATAAGGTTTGTCATTTGTTATGAATACTTCTGAGAAAGAAATAAATAAAAAATTATGTAGGCTGTAATATTAAAAAATAAATTAAAATTATTTTACCATAGAAAATAGATAATACTTTTTTAATTCAAATTAATTGGAGAAACAAGTCATATGTTGTTTATAAAATCTTTGTTGTATTCTTTCGATTAACAATTGTCATTTGACATCATACTTTTATGATGAAATTATTCACATCGTAATATTACAATTAATGTCTTGTAATCTTTTTGATAAATCAAACAATAATTCAATGTTTTTCACTGGTTTCAAAAATATTCTATGGTATCTTTAGTAATCTCAAATTTATTAGTTTAACAGAAATTTTATGCGAATTTTGATAATTGAACTATAGAGTTTAAATTGAATATCAAAAAGTTTACGGCGTAGAATACTATTATTTCCATCTGATTCGCGAAGAAAAGATTCAAATTAATTAAAAATAATCTTATCAATCTTAAACTCGCCAAGTGTAAATTCATCAAATAATTAAATTATTACAAAGTAATGCGATCATTTTAGTTCTACTGCATATTTTACATTTTTCACACGAGTTAAGACACCCTAACACCCAAACGAATCGATATTTCTCACATTTCTTCTCTTTCGCGAGTATAGTCATATAGAGGGGCAAGGGAAAATATGATTTATTTCGACCTAGAGAAACAATTTTCACGAACATAGAACGGCGGTACGCATCGGTCGACCAGCTCCTATGCGACATTTGTTTTGCACTTGTTCTCACGAGAGAGAGTGTGTGTGTACCACGATGAGAGCAGTCGCGATGTTCCACCCTCTTTCCTGAATCTTATCCCAAGGGAATCCCGTTCCCGGCACGCGGAACGTGTCGCACGCTGCCACCGTGCACATCTCCGGGAGACATACACAACGAAACGCTACATAGGCGTACCCTTTTGAATAAATTCTGTGTATAATGAACGAGACGTTGCGCGTCGTGTCGATGCCGGAAGCACTGCAGCCCCTTTCCGTTGGTAAATAAATGAACCAACGTAGAAGAGCATAACTTTGAAAAATATTTGAAATAAAATCCAAAGAAAAGTTCAGTAAAACAAATAACATAAGTTATAAAATTAAAAAATTGTTTATATTTTTATTTATATTCTTCTGATTAACAATAAATAAATAATACTCAAACAAGAATGATATCAATATTTCGCACATGCATAGATCATATAATTATAAAAAGATGTTACTCACGCCATTTTTTCCGAGTTCGAAGATTATCCAAATTCATGAGTTTTAATTAAAGATGATAAAATTTTAAAATTTTTGAAAGAAGAGTTTTGGAAGAGAAAACTTCCACTCTCAAAATTACGCCATTGTTCACTGAAGCGGCAATACGTGAGACCGTGTGTGTCTTTGATATCAATATACGCACGAATGTGTCGGTCTCTCCCCTTGGTGGTCTGATACATATGTCCTTGATTTGTCCGGAGAATAATATTCTCTCCTGCAAAGTTGATTAAATATTGGTTAGTGATCTCGGACACCCTTCGCGGCCCAGCATCGCCTTTCGGCTCCGCGAAGACCCGCAGGAATACAATTTAATATTTCCACGCCTGAAAACACAGCGGGTGATCATTTTTCTTTCATGCGAGGCTGGTCGGTACATCGGGAATTAACGATTTTTCTACGGGTCTCCAAGGGAAATCTATAAACGGTGCTTTACAGTTCAAGTGATATAAGTCGAGCTTAAGACGCTTTCAGTTTGACGATAAAATGAGTGGAAATGATAATCTTCCGCAATCATCTCGTTTAATTTTTATGAAACGAGAAGATTCAAAAGATGCGAACATTTTATACATTATATCGCATAGACGCTTTCAAATTTTTTAGACAATAAATTCCATTTTATAAACCAAGAAATTTTATTTAAAAAACGCATTTAAATAAAAGCTGAATAAATTAAAGAGATAAAACGCTTTGTTATACCTTGTTAATAAATTCAAAATAAAATAGCGTCACGATCAAAAAATAAAAATTAAAGAACGTTGACAAAAATTTATATCTTTAAATCACCAATCTCTATACTTATGTTAACAATTTCGAATTTTCTTATCCATTATTATTAATTAATGATTATGACAAACAAAAATTCGTCGAGAAAAAATATGCAACAATACAAAACACCATTATTTTTGTATAAATTTTATTATAAAATATTGCATTGTGTTAGAGAGAATTTTTTCGATATTCGTCATATTCATGTAAAAGTAGCCTAGCAGCACAATATTGACCCAGTATTGGCCCAATATATCTCCAATGTTTAATTAATGTAATTACTATTAGGGCTATAAGCAAGTCACTTTTGGGATATTGCTACTTTTACATAAAGACGCAATCTATATATTTTCAATTTATTTACAAATATATATATATATATATATTTATATTTAATCTTTTTTCTTAAAATACGCTGTACATTATATTTTTGTAAACATTATACGAAAATCGATCATTGTTTTACATAAATAGAATAAAAGTGTATAATGAAAAATTAATTTTTCATCGGGCGTATTTAATATTAATAGTAAATTTTAGTGAAAATATTTTTACCAACAGACAATTTCATCATGTGTTTTTAATTTAATAATATAATGATCTATATTCTATAGTATTCCAGTCTTCACGCTAAAAAGATTTATCTCTATTATACTACAATTATCGAGACTATCTTAATACTATCAGTTAAAAATTAAACAACTGATCTTCTAACAAATTTGATATCCTTTTTCTCTCAGAGACAAAATT
The DNA here is from genome assembly GCF_001594075.2 of Trachymyrmex cornetzi. NCBI lineage: Eukaryota > Metazoa > Arthropoda > Insecta > Hymenoptera > Formicidae > Trachymyrmex > Trachymyrmex cornetzi. The sequence goes on along the minus strand of NW_017296637.1, from coordinate 9,500 downwards.
TTATTCTTTAATATATATAAACTTTGAAAGCTATTTTATTTTTGATGTTTAATCAATAAATTACTTAATGTTAAATATTTAAAAAATTAAAATTAATTCCTCTTTCTCTCTCTAATCTCCCATAAAATTATCGCTAATAAAAAAAAAACCTTAAATAAAATAATATATCATTATCATTTTTGAACAATAGCGAAATATGTAGGGATGTTTAAGACAATACATTATATATCTGTAATAAAAAGAATTATTTAAGTGTAATTATTTATTTAATGTTGCTATCTATTCATGGACATAAGAAATAACTGGACAGATTGAAATCTAATATTACAATAAATTACAAGAATTTGAAATTATCGAAAATAGCAGATTATCAAAGAATCTATAGAATAGAATATATATTATCGATATTATTTGTTATAAAACCTAAATAAAAAAAATTAAGAGTAAGTTATTTCATTTACTTTGATTCATTTAATTATTTAATTAACATCTCATAATCTAATATTTTAAACTGTTCCAGTGTAATTCTTACCCATTAAAATGTTATTTCCTTCAATTTTATGTATATGCAGTTTTAACACTTTCAACAGATTTTAATACTTTTAATATTGGTAATATTTTCTTATCTATTAATAACGTAACGTGTAGATATTATAAAAATATATTTAAATTTATTTTATTTACATTACTTCGAAATGTTTTGAAATATCGCGCTTTGTTTAACACATTCGAATATGTTAGTAACACAGCGCAATCAAGATTATATTTACTTATGGGTGCCTTCCAACAAGAGACGCACATGACACGATATAACACAGTGCATCATTATCCTTGTTGTTCGCTAATGTTAAACAAGGCTAAGATGATCACTGTGTTGTACTAAGTCGCTTGTTTAAAGGCATCCTATGTCTCTTACTCTCTTTCTATTTAATTATTCTTTCTCTTCTGCCTTCTTTTTCGAATAGATAAATCGGTCCAGTCATTCTATTTTCATGTCCATGAATTCACTTACATAAATTTTATATATAGATATCTATTAATATTTCTAACATCTTTTAATTTTAATGTCATTCTTTTTTCGTTATATTTTGTACATTAATTATATCGAGACCTTCTAACTTCTATAACCTGAGTTATTCATGAAATACTACTGCACTTGTATAATGTTCAAGGATACGAATTTTTTAGCCGAATTCTTTCGCAGTGTAATGAGTACTATATTCGTTAATCAATGTCCAATGTATTGAAATCTTTTATACAAAAATAAAAAAATAGATTTTTGATTATTAACCTCCAATGATGAGGTAGGATTTAAACGTGATCCATGGCTTCGTTAATCGAAGTGTTTCTTGTTTTATTGCAATTATTTAAAATCAATTAGTAAACACTTTTGTATTTTTTTGTATTTTTTTGTTTGAACTGAAAATTGTAAAGATTCATTCAAAAATATTATTAGACACTCCAACATGTACTTCAATCAAATATAGTTTCTCTTCTTTTTTTAAAGTATTTTTTCTTCTATATAAACAGAGAGAGAAGTCATTATTTACCTTTTCATCGATTTTGTACATTGATTAAATGAAAAATAAATAAAACAAAGAGTCGAATCGGACCCTACCTTTGCGAATAGGTCTTGAAATGTCATCTTAAAGGATTAATAAATTTAATCTTCGATTTTTAAATTATTCACGAAATCTCTTCTTACATGAAAAATGTATACTACAACGATTTTAAACATATTTAACTAGACATTATTTAACATATTTCTTGAGCTTCCTAGGTCCATTGACAACATTATCTCTTTCTCATTTTCTTGTATTATGTTATGTCAGGTTGCGTTCCCTAATGCACAAAACTTGCAGTAATATTGTTGCAAATTTTGTGCTGCTGGGGTTTTGTTATTCACTGGCTACGTTTACACCCAGTGACTGAATAGCGACTCGACCTATATTGTGACCAAAAGTAGGTCTAGTTACCAACCGAAACAGACTTAAAAATTGATGGGGTGGTATAATCCACGCTGATCCGAATTACCTACAGTCGTGTATACATCTCGCGTGTTTACACGGAAAAAACAGACGACCTATTTTAGGTCAGGCCGCTAAAAACCGAGGTCTGACCTAAAGCTAGGTCGGGTCATCTACCAAGTGTTTACAGCATGAGGTCTAAATAATTTAGGTTAAATTTGGAATGAGGCCGCGGACTAAGCGCACGGTGTAAATGTAGCCACTGTGTGTACTGAAAATGTATAGTGTAAACTGATTTTTAGTACTCGCAATAACGGAACACAACCTTAGATTGTTAGTTTAACCGATTTTTAATATAAAAATCACTGGGCGATGACAATTAGCAACCAGACGTGATCGACATTATTGCATATTTGGATAAATAGCATAATACGAGTTCTTAAATTGTTTTGAATTATACACATTCGGATCCTCTACGGCGTACGGTTGGATCACATTGGGTGGCACTGTTTTTTGATTGTGCACATTTGTTACCATATATTGCGGCGTGGATACAACTTGACCAACAGCCGCTTCTTCTACCAGCTTCCTCGGGGAATATATTAGTAGGGGCATAGACGCGTCGTTCTGCTGCGGTGCATTATCTGCCGTGGACACCGCATATGCAGACGTTGTCGAGTTAGATAATTGCTGCGCCTTGCATTTCTTCGTATGAGCATATAATGAGCCAGCATTGTTGTATCTTTTAGTACAGAGCTTGCACGCGTATGGTCGTTGACCGGTATGTGTATACGTGTGTTCGTTTAGCGAGGTCAATCGTCGGAAGGACTTGGTGCAGATGTTGCAATGATATTTGGCCTCACCAGTATGCATGGTTATGTGCCGTGCCAGAGTGTTGGCCCGGGCAAACGCTCTACTGCAATACTGACAGATATACGGTTTCTCACCGCTATGAGTTCTCAGATGCAACTGTAAATACGTGCTCTTTGTGAAGGCACGACTGCATACGTTGCATACATATGGCTTGATGCCGGTATGTGTACGCATATGCGCCACCAGCGACCCACTCTGAGCAAAGCACTTGCTACATTTCTCACAGAGAAATCGTTTCTGCGTGTCTTTCACCCGTTTATGCCTCTCTACGTGGTTTGCCAAAGATTGAGCCTGTGCGAAGGCCTTTGGACAAAGCATGCACTTATGTGGCCTGTTGTGTCGGTCCTACAAGAAAATAAATTTGTTAGAGCTGTGTCGTTAGAAGTGCATATTTTTGTAGAAACAAATACAGATATAAACTAATTTAATTTTTATTATATATTACATACACAAGAATTATAATAAATATGATTATTTCGTAAATATTTTTACACAAATACGAAGTATTCCGTAAATCGTGATACAATCGGGAAGGAGTTTAAAATTTAATTCTACGTTTTCAATTTATTTTTTCATATAGTATTTTCAATTTATGTTTTCATCACTCCATTCCTGATTGTAACACGATTTTCAGGACATTCTGTATAATAAATGTACATATAGAATTCACATAAAATACTTGCCTTCTTTCGATTTTCGGAATTCTCGTTGATTTTGCTCTCGTTATCCTCTTCGTAATCATCTTCGTCGTCAGTATTGCCAAATATTTCTTCTTTGTGTTTCGATTGTTCGTGATCCTTCAACTTGTCAATTCTCGAAAATCCTTTACCGCATGTCGAGCAATTAAACTTCAAGCCACTGTGCGTCGAGATATGCCTTTTCAGGTTCCTCTTTGTAGCAAAAAGTTTGCCGCACTGAGTACACTGTAAACTTTTGATCGGTAAATCACTGTCATCGTCATCCTCTTCTTCTTCTTCCTCCTCGGATTCATTTTCTCTGAATATTGGCATTCTGTCTTTTTGTTCACTCGTATCATTCGCAGATTGCTCAAGTACGTCGTCCGACGTAGCCACATTGTATTCAACATGACTTTTGGCATGAGACAAAAAGGATTTCTGATATATAAATTGTTTCGAGCAGACTTTGCATGTAAACTTAAAATTTTTCTTTTCTTCCCTTGTGCTGTCTACCACGGTGCCACTTCTAGTAACTTTTGCCGATACTTTATTTGCCTTTCTGTCATCTTGTGACGCTTTATTATCTGTCGTCTGAGTCTCGTGACACGTGAGCATGTGACTCTTCAATTTGTCGATATTCGAAAACTGCTTGTCGCACACGACACACACGTAACGTAGCTTTGTCTTGTGTTTGTGTACGTTCATGTGTCGCTGCAACGCAACTTTTGTCGCAAACGATTTGATGCAATGCAAGCACTTCTGTCTCGTTGTCCTGCTTATAAGTGGTTTCTCCTCGTCATCACTACAATTTGTGACGCTTTTCATATCCATTCCTGACACCATGATTTCGTTCGAAATATCATGATCATTGAAATTTTCCAGCAATGCATCATTTTTAGCTTCAATTTTTAATGTATCTTCCCTATTTTCGTCTGTTAAATTTCCCGATGTCTCATTATCTTCAGGTAGTATTAAATCTTCTTGTTTGATACATCTGTCTTCCGTTGTTGAACTGGAAAATCGATCTGAATGATCAGCAACTACATCATCCATGTGTGCCTCATGACACAAAGCTACTTCCATCATTTCAGCATTATGTACATTATCTTTAACTGTATCGTACAGAGCATCTTTTTCACTTGGTTCTATAATTTCTGTCGTTTTTTGTATCTTGTGACTTATGTGAGATTCATCAATTACCATATCAGACTGAACGGCAGTATTATTAAACGCAACAATATCGTGAGACGAGGAAATACCTTGCTCTATATGATTATCTTTTTTACAAGATACTACATCAGATATGACATCCGTGATATCTTTGATTATCATGCTATCTTTCGCATGTTTGTCATGCAGCATAGGTTGAATTTGCAACTTCAGAAAATGCCGTAGCCTCTCGTCAGCGTTCTGAATCTGACATCTAAAGTCATAGGACACGTCGAGTAAATCATTGCAAGCTGAACAGATGTAAGCTGGCAGACCGTCCCCTACTTCCACCTGCAATTTATGAAAATCATCAGTTTCATTCTGTAAAAATATTATTTTGAAAGAAAAGAAAATGTTGTATAAAGTTTGGCTATAAATGCTTTATTACAAACAAATGTTGAAACAGAACATGAAATATAAAACAAATTAATTTTTCATTGCGTAGAATATGAAAGTGTACATTACATGTACAGAATAATCAAATACTTATCTTGTATGTATGTTCATATAATATTTATTATCTTTAAACAAATCATTTCAATTTATACGATATTCTTTCAGTCCTGAGGCAATAACTATGCTTGAAAAGAATAGCTAATAGATTTCTATTGTCGTGAAATAGCCATCAAAATACCAATGTTCCATTAAAATGTTCTGTTTCAATATTTGTTTATGACCTTACCATAAAGCATTTCTAGCCAAATTTCATATAATACTTTTTTCTTATTTCTATTTGTAGGATATGCTTCTGCATATCCTACAAGTTTACCCTTAAATCCTAAGACAACCTGTATATATACACATACGTAAGTATTGTCTGTTTTAATTTAGAGAACCAAAAAAAAATAAATAATTGAACCCAAATGAAAGTAAATCTACATTGGTAGAATGAGATATGTGTATCTCTAACAATCTTTAATCATAAATGATAATGTAAGTGAGTGTAAGCGGCTTGTATCATTGTTTACATCGGAAAAAGCTAGAGTGGCAAAATCATAAAGCAGAATTGCTTTTCTACGATCAAATTTTACATTCAAATAAAAAAAAAGATCGACAAATATTCTTACGAACAATCTATGACCTCGAAACCCTTATTAATTCTCGGAGGAAATCGGTGTTAACATAGAACAACTCGACCAGCCAAAACGACATTGGCATTGAGAAATCAGCAACGGGTAGAAACCCTCCAAAATCCGAACGGGTTCAAGAACATCGGGGACAGAGAAATGTAACCACGGAGGTATTACTCAATGCAAAGGTGGCTTTCGATGCTTATTCAAAATAAAACTAGAGGTGGCAAGAGAAAGAAAAAAAGAGAGCTAACCTGTACAGCGGCGATGGCCATCAACTTCTCCGGTATTCCGCTGTCGTTGTGGAAGAGCTGGCACGCCTCCGTGCAGGACTTCAGACAGATGCGGCATTCGTCGCCCACGAGCTGTTCCACGCGTGCTGTGTTATTCATCGCGTCATCGCTCGGAACTGCCATCGATCGATACAGATAGTGATCGGTTGACCCGCGGGACAATACCTGACAATACAACCAGTCGCTACGTGCCACTGCACGGCCGCCATTTGCTTTTACTCGGACTCGCGGGAGTCGCGGGTCGACCCGGTCGACCGTCGACCGCGAGCGGTTTCGATATTTACGATATATCGATACCATGGTGGCCGCGAAAACTTCGCGGAGGGAAATTCGAAGGGGGAGAATTGAGGATTACAATTTCAATTATTACTTTCGTCTCTAATTTAGTTTCTTCATCAATGTAGAGTAATCTCTTTAGATCTGATTTTAATGAATGGCTTGAGCCGCCATCGTGACGTCACGCAACACCGCACAAAGGCATGAACTTGTGTCCTTGTATATATATTACATAAAGAATGGACATAATTTTTTAAATATAACTCGTGGTGAGCATGCAATTGTTTACGATTTAAAGAATCATAAATGTGAATACCTTTGTGCGGCGACGTTATAACACCTAAACGTTTTTTCCATTCTAATTAATGTTTTGACTGACAAGTTGACAGTTAAGAATGTATGTATCAAAACTCTATTTCTTCTCTTTGATATTATTACATAAATTTCCTACTTACAAAAATAATATTCATGAAATAGTTATACGATATTTAAAAGTTTTTCTTAATATGGGTAATAATATACAATAACATTCTTCAATACATATATTTTTGTTTATTTATTCAGCTGTTTTAAAATATAAAATATTTGTAACAAAATAGCTTTTATATTTTTTTTGTAAATTTTTGTTCTTGCTCTTTTTTTATGTAAGTATGTTTAATATCATAAAAATAATTATTTAGAATATAATCCAACTCTTCACATCTTGGTATATTATGCATCATATTGTAGGAATATAATAATACAATCCAGTTTATCCATTTGCTTACTTCCACTCTGCTAATGTCTTATCGAACCAGATATATTTTCCTTTTATCTCTGTATTTTCCGGCAACAATGCACAGTAAACAGGAGCTACAGCCCCTTGATCTGGTGTCAAAGTTCCTTTATGGTTACTCATATCAGTATCAACATAACCAGGATGTACTGCATTCACCGCAATATCTTCTCGGGGATCCGTATTAAATATGGATTGGTGAATACCAGCTAAAGCGCTAACACCGATTTTACTTGCCACATACGTTGAATTTGACCAACCAGCTTGTAAATGCGTACCAGCTTTCGCAGCACTGGAAATAAATGTAAATAAATATAAATCTCAAAAAAACTTTTCAAATTATAATTAACGCAATCGTTTTTAAAGAAATATGATCAAAAACTTACTTGACAAATTCATGCATGATTTTGTCCAATTCCACTTCAGTCAAATTTGGATCAGCTATTTTCTGTTTTAATGCATCACCAGTAATATTAGACAGACGTCCAGCACTGCTCGAAACGTGAACCACGCGGGCATGCGGTCTGAGTAACGGATAAAGAGCAGTACACACTCTACGTAAGCTAAAGTAGTTTACTCGTATTGTTTCTTCAGCTTGCACTCCAAAAGACTCTGTAGCATTGACCTGTAAATAAATAAACTTTAATATACCTTTTAACAATACTTCATTTTCACAAAATTATTCCGTTTTAGATCAAAATGTATAAATACGTTTATTAATATATATTTTACTTTATTTTTCACTCTAAATTTATGTTCTTTTTGCTGTGTATTATCATCTTTTTGACTACTGCAAAGTAAAAAAAACTGTACAGTTAGAGCATTTGCTAATATTTTATATAAATATGAGTACGAAAGAAACATATATATTATTTCTCTGTTTAAAATCAGATTATTTTTTTAAAACTAATTACTATTATATCGATATCTTTAATTACTTTAAATGCTATGGCGGCATTGTTGACCAGTACATCAAGACCACCATACGTATTCTGTAAGTAATCCCGGAATGTATTAACACTGTTGTCGTCATTGATATCCAATTGATGGAACTTCGGATTCAAGCCTTGCTTTTTCAATTCACTGACAGCATTCAAACCACGTGTGGTGTCACGAGCTGTTAAGTAAACATTTCCATTGTACTGCTGACAGAGAGCTTTCACAATGGCAAAGCCAATACCCTTGTTTCCACCAGTTACCTAAACAACAGCATGATTTATCAATCAAGATCAATAAATCTATGTTTTGCAATTACATGTTATACTTCTATGCCTAAAATGAAGTGAGTATACAATTAGACACTGGAGAGAAAAAAAAGAGGAAGACTAATAAATATCAACAGTCCAACTATAAAAAATAAATATGGATTCTTTGTAGTTAAACTTTTGTAAAAAAAATTACTTGCTCTTTAAATGTTCCTATAAACTACTCTCTAGACTTCCCTGACCAATCCATACAATCCATTCCTTATTAAACGAATGGGAACCATCTAAAGCATATCATTTAGTGACAATAAAGAGTACGTTCCATTTTATGCATGATGAGCATGATCTATCATTTTATTCTTATTTTTAATTCAGTTACAAGAATAAAATATTCATGCATGAAACGTGGAATGCACTCAGAAATTATCCCATATTTTAATGATTTCAACTAAATCACAACAGATATTTGTTTTGGACATATGTTTACTGGAACTTTTTTTTTATTTTGATGAATATTGTTTTCTCAAAATATGTAATCTTTGTTTTAAACAGCCTATATATACTTATTTCATTTTAAGTATAACGAAACGCAACTACAAAGAACTATACTTGTCAACTAATCATCTGGAAAAGGAAATCACATTAGAAATACGAAGATTCTGTGTTCACATAGTTATGTAATTTATACGTACCACAGCAACGCCCGTCATTCTGCGTAGATAATATATTGTAATAACACTTTATATTCTGCTTTTCGCGCCTGTCTATTTAAAGGCTAATTCTACAATGTACCTTTGTTTTCTATTCCTTGCTTTTTATCAGTTTTATCTCTAGCGTTTTGGCCTCTTATCCTGTTTTATTTTTTTGTGGTTTTCCTGTTTTGTCTTTTTTGCGGTTTTCCTGCGAGATAAGAGATAAGAGTCGATCAGAGTTGATAGACTTCGGGTGCGTTCCATTTAATGCCCACGGCACAACGCTCGTAGAATCATTTTATCCTTGTTGTTTATCAAATATTAAACAAGGATAAACGATAAATTTTGCTAACGCATGGTGGAAAGCAGCCTTCACAACCATGGTCAGAGAGAAACCTCTCTGACCGTCTCCCACGGACCTCTCTCTCATTATTGTCGACCACATTTGATACACTACTTAGAT
>NW_017296636.1:484333-509624 GCF_001594075.2 Trachymyrmex cornetzi | reverse complement strand
CCATTTCTTATGGCTTAAGGCTTAAAACCCTATTGTAGATCCGGGGTAATGCATAGTGCATAAAGGAATCAACCAATCTATATTCTTCTTTTCCATGGAATGGGAAAAAAGGAAAGATTCTGATTAGTTGATTCGCTTATACACTATGCGTTATGCAAAAGTGTGTGCTGCGGCCTTTAGTCCGGATCTACAATAGGTGTTTTAAGCCTTAAGCCATAAGAAATTGACCAATTACAGTCGAATCCGAGAAGAATAAGCGATTGTGATTCGCCCATTTCTTATGGCTTAAGGCTTAAAACGCTATTGTAGATCCGGACTTATCCCGGATCTACAATAGGTGTTTTAAGCCTTAAGCCATAAGAAATTGACCAATTACAGTCGAATCCGAGAAGAATAAGCGACTGTGATTCGCCCATTTCTTATGGTTTAAGGCTTAAAACCCTATTATAGATCCGGACTTACTCTACAATCTATCACGGAACAAGTCGGAATGAATTTTGATTAGAATTATTGAATTATTCCCTACAATTCTGTTGTGTATATTTCTATTTCCTATATTCTATATCTATTGTTTTGATATTTTGCTACTGCACATGAAAAGTCACCTTTATTATAGCTCCTCCACACAGCAACGCTTGCCACACGATAGACATTGGCATGGTAGCCAATCAATTTACTACTTTTCCATAAAAGTAAAAGAATGATTGGTTATCGCGACAACTTCCTGTAAGCGTTGCCGCGCCCAGTGTGCGGGAGCCATTAAGAGGTCTCTAATCTAGACGGTTCGCTCAGTTAAATGCGTCGACGCATTATTTCGTAGTGGTTCCAAGCATTTTCGTGAGAAAGCCGCCATTTGCACGCGCCATCTGGCACTCACGGCCAAGTATCGAATATATACCAGAGTATACTGCGAATTTAGAGTTTCCTCTCGTCGGAGACGGGATTATTATCGTCGGTGTTGTATAGAGGTACGATGGTTTTTGAAAGTACGTCTCTGTTTTCGGTAGCTTCAAGGTTCAAACTTATCCTGCATTATAATCGAGTCTCTATCTAGCCTGAATACGGTTCTTGGTTCGATTCGGTTTAGAATCAAGTTTTTTATGGGACACCGAATTGATTTCAGAATTAATAGTCGTAATACACAAACGCACACACACACTTTCGACTGATAATATTGCTCAATATGAATTAAATGCAGAATTTTAAAATACAACTATTTGGATGTATATATATATTTTTTTTTATTTTAGAAAAGAGAAAGAAGGAAAGAACACAAAAAGAGAGGGAGGGAGAGAGAGAGAGAGAGATTCGATGCCGCGATTGATCGAAGAACATCTTGATGATTTTGTGAAAAATTCCAGGGAAATACAAATTTTTTAATCTCTATTTTCTAGTTTTCTATATATGCTCGTTGTAGTGGTCAATATAAAAGCACACAATTTATGCAGTTGATCTTAAAAACGAAACGTTCACTGTGGCACTAGTGATATTAAAACTCAATTGTTTCGAAGTTGTAATATAAATGCAAAGGAAAAGGTGATTATGTAGCAGAAACTGCAGAACAAACAAAAACTACAGAATGTTCAGCAATACTATGATCAGCATTCAATTCTTCAATGATTAAGGTATTTTATTTTGTGTTATAAAGATTTTTTAAATAAATATAAGATATCTTTTATTTTTATTACATTTTGTTTATTAAAAATTTTATTAAAGATATCCCAGGAATAAATGAAGATATACATTTTATATAATCTTACAAAAAGGTTGAAAATAAGAAATATCAAGTTAAAATTTATCACATACTGAAGAGTCAGTATAAGTGATTCTAGTATAAGTGAAGAAGGAAAAAAAAAGAGAAAATGTCAAATCACGAAATCAATAAGCGTGATCACAACTACAGTGAATCGAAACCTCAACATGCCAACAATAGTACCAGTAACACTATTAGCAAAATATCTCAGACAGGGTCTGTTGTGGGTCAAATTCGAGACATAGATGAGCTGAAGAAGATTGCGCCTCGTGTTCGTTTACAGGATACTGAGAGCTTAAATGAGTTGACAAGGATTTCATCTTTAAGTAACAGCAAGTCGCAGCAAAATGATATATCCATTCTCGAAAGGACGCGGCAAGAATTAAGAAAATACTGCCGTACCTGTGCTGGCCTAAAACTGCCTTTGGTATAAACATTGTATATTATGATTATTATTTACATTTGGCTATTATATTGGTTATGCCATATAGCTATAGCTATTTTCACAACTAATTTATGTTGTAGGTGGACATCTTTAGTGAAAAGGGTATCAAATTGAGATTGAGCCAGCAAATCAAGCATCTCGAAGTTAATCCTTATGATAGTAGTCTGTCCACACAGATGTGCATGGACTGTATCTGTGACCTTAGAATGAGTTATAAATTTTTCATGCAGATAAAAAAAGCTGAGATAAAATTAAAATCTATCCATGTCAATCTCACAACTGATAATGCTACGAAGAAGGTAACATCGATCGATGATTCTTTAATAGTAAAAGAGGATAAGCAACCATCCTATTCAGGTATTCTTTGCATTTTTTATGTCTCTTTAATATATTTCAATTTACATTGAATAATTGTACGTTACATTAGATTATTCTTTGAAAGAACATTATCTATCTTGTGATTTTTAATATTTTTATTTAGATTTTGTTTTATAACAAGATTTTAAATAAAAACTTTACTTGTAAGTAATGCCTGTTTAAAATTATTTGAAGAATTTATCCATCGGCAGCTTTAAAGCTTTTCAAAAATTTGTTCTCGGAAATTATTTTAACTTTTCATTGCTTTTAACTGAAAATTGCTTAGATATGCTCATACTGATAGGAAAATCAAAATTGGTCAAAGAATTTATAATTCAAAGAAAGTTTGATTACCAAAAGTATCTCTCGATATATCATTTGTTACGTATCATAAAAGAGTTTAAAATTTTTTATAACTTAAAAATCTCATTTCTGGAACATGATAGTAAATTGCAATGCTTATTTAACAAAAAAAAAAGATAAAAATGTGATGACATATTGTGAAAACAAGGAAAATTCTTTCTTCTTTCCAGAAATAAAGCCAGAATATCAATTATCCTCTGCAATTCAACAAAATCCATCTTTATCATCAACAGAGCACGTAAACCAAGCAATTCCTGAAAATCAAATAGACGATTCTGTTCCCAAAATCTGTGCCATCTTTTCATTGAATGAATCAAAGATGGGACAGGACTTTGAAATTGAGAAGGAAATGGAGAAGGAAAAGGAAGAAGAAGAAGAAGAAGAAGAAGAAGAAGAAGAAGAAGAAGAAGAAGAAGAAGAAGAAGACAAGGACACCGAGGAGAAAGAGGTGACACAGGTAGGAGGAGGGATATTTGAGGAAGTGGCAGAAGGAGAAGATGAAGAATCTATTGAGGAATTTGATCCTGAAGATCCTGCGCTCCTGGTAGATGAAGAAGAAGAAGAAAAATCCCTAAAAACTGTCTACAATTATGATATGGCAGCAGATTCTTATGTGAGAGTGGAAGGAAATGAGGGAATTTCTGTGAAATCTGAAGTCTCCCAGACTTCAGAGGGTGAAAATCAAAGAGAGGGAATGTGGCAGCCAAATATCTTGAAAAGAAAATTAATACCAATGATATCGAATAATGGAGGAGAAGATGAGATTCAAAGTATAGTAGAGAAGCATAAAGTGCAGAAGTTAGATACGAACAGTCTCTTGAATATGAATAATCCTTCCGAAGAAGAAGGAATTATGTACGTAACTGTGAAGGGATCCAAACCGAACGAAATTCTTCTGGTAAAGGTAAGGATGTGAGCAAATAATTTTAAAAGAGAAAATTGTTGAAAATTACGTAAAATTGATTAAAATTTAATCAAATTTATTATATAGTTGTTTTTTTTATTTATTTTGACTTTCCCATTTTATTATTTTGTCGCCGAGAGATTATTTCTTTGTTTTTTTTCTTTTTACTGATTTTAACACGAATTGTTATATTTTATTTTCGGTCTTTTATCGATTATTAATTTCATTGTATCCCTACAAAATCAAGAAAAATTATAAATAATTCTTTCTTATGTTTCAAATTGTATTGCGTATTATATTGTAATTTACATTTGATTCCAATCTTAGTTCCACTATTTCTTTTTTATATTTTCATTTTTTGTTTCTCTTTTTTAACTTAATTTTAACTAAACTAAGAAGAAATGATCTTCTATCATTTTGAAATTTTCGCAATAGTTAACAAGATATTAATTGCTAAAAATTGCCGAAAATTAGTCTTCAATAATTTTTTACTCAAATACTATCAATTTTACAGAAAAACCGCAAAAGACGAAAATTATTTATTTTCTTCTCATAGGACTCTGCGAAGTTTTTTATAAGTTTTTATCAACTTTTTAGCACTGCATTTTCTCATTTTTACCAACATGAGAAAATACGGTATTAAAAAATTCTAAAAAAATTCTGAAAAAATTTTTAGAGTTCTATGAGAAGAAAATAAACAATTTTCTTTTGCAGTTTTTCTGTAAAGTTGATAGTATTTGAGTAAAATATTATTGAAGACTAATTTTCGGCAATTTTTAGCAATTAATATCTTGTTAACTATTGTGAAAATTGCAAAATGATAAAGGACTTTTCTTTTCAGTTTAGTCCATTCTGCCCCTGTACGAAGGACTTATCACTAATTTCCAAACACCCCGTATATTTGTGACTTCTTTCAGGTCAAGAAAATGGACAAACTCACGGAACCAAAGCGCGCAGTAGTGCCAGTTTCCGCTGATCTCAAGCCTGTTGAACGTTTTCTCAAACGTTACGAAACACTGACGAAGGATTTTTCATCTCGACGGCCCGACGCACGTGAACAAATAATTGAGGAACAAATCGAAGAATATAAAAAGAAACGAGAAAAAGTTCTTGGAAATCAGGCGGCGGTAACGCATACCGCGAACGAAACACAAAAGGAAGTTCAAGAAGAAGACATTTCTATCAAATCAAATTTTGAAAGGACAGAAGAAGAAATGATAGTTATAAAAGAAGAGGATGAAGAGAGAGAGACGAGGAAAGAGGAGAAAATGAAAGATAAGGAGGAAGAGGAAATGAAAGAAGAAGAGGAGAATGAGAAGCAGAAAGAAAAAGAAAAAATGGAGAATGATGTAAAGATTGAGAAAGGTCAAGAAAGGATTAGTGATAATACAGAAGAACATTTAAAGTTATCGAGAATGAAAAAATTGGAAGAGACAAAGCGGAAAAAGGAAAGCTTGCAAAAGGAACTAGACGAATCATGTAACGAAGAGAATTTAGAAAAATTAGCAAAAGTCTTGGAAAAAACAGAAAATCTGCAGGTAATTGAAATTTCATTATTAGACATTATTAAGATTACTACTTTATCTTATTTATCTCTCTTATCTATTTCTCCATCATCAATCGTAAAAACGGCCTTGAATCTTTAGCATCCCCGGTGTACAAAATTCTTTATTCACATTTATAATTTATTCCGGTTTTTTAATTTTGTCGTTTTACTTCAATTTCTTTTTTTTTTATTCTAGGAATTTCTAGAATATCTGAAGCAGCGTAAAATCATTCTTGCTCGCCTCAAGGACGAAGATATAATCTCCCTCTATGAAGCTCAATTCTCCACAACTATAAAATCATCATCTAAATCGCTTCCAGATCTTGTGGATACTCAACATCCTTCCGGTCTTCTTTTCGATCTTCTTTCCGACGAAGATAATTATTTAGAATGCGATTATTGTTCCGAAACCTTCCCCAACTGCGACCTTCTTGAAGGACACCTGAAATCTCACGACTACCGTATCCTTCATTGCTGCGATGATTGCGGAGAAGAATTTCAAACTAATAAAGCGAAAAGAAATCATAATATGCTTTGTGTGAAAAAATTTATTTGCAAATATTGCGAAATAGTCCTAGATTCCAAAGGAAAAAAACGTCAACATGAGCAAAAACACGTTGATACTCTTTATGGTCAACTTTGCGAGATTTGTGGTGAAAGATTCAAACATCAAGGAACTCTGGACCAGCATCAGAAGACGCAACACACGAGTTTGGAGAAGATTTATCAATGTCCGAAGTGTCCAAAAAAATTTGCTTTCAAACAAAAACTGAGCTTTCATCTAAAATCTGTTCACACTACTTTAAGAGCATATCTTTGCGAGGATTGCGGTGCGGATTTTAAGAATCCCGCGAGTTTAAGACATCATAGAATCAGAAAACATCAACCGGTTGGAAATAAGAGAGAATGTCCAGTTTGCAGAAAATTGGTGCCGTTTTACAGTTTGTCAAAACACATGCACACACACAAAGCTTACAGTATCCAGTGTCCACATTGCGACAAAATGTTCAAAAACAGCTCGACCTTGAAACAACATGTGAGAATTCACGAAGATCAAAGGCAGTTCCGTTGCGATACTTGCGGTGTTGGATTTAATCGGAGGGATGGTTTGAGGCTGCATTTGAGAGTGCACGAAAAAACTGGAAGTAGAGGGTTGAAAGAATGTTCCTGCCAAGTTTGTGGGGAAAAGTTCCCGAATCATTCAACTTTGGTAATTCACAGGAATAGAGAACATAAAGATGGAAAGCAGTATACGTGTCATATTTGTAATAGATCAATGATTTCAACGAGATCACTCGAGTGGCATATGTCGCATATTCATAACCAATTAGTACCAGGTAACATATATTTGATGCTGTTAAATGATTTATAAACACTAATTCTATCTATTAGGAATTTAAATAATGTTAGAATCACATTATTTAGTAGTCTTCGGTTTATAATACTTTATAGTATTATATATTATTAGTCTATAATTTTACGAGAATATTATTAGAGTTTAAAATAATTATAAAATATTTGCGAGAAATTTGTAGATAATATATGTGAAAGAGAATAAGTGATAAGAAAGAAAGAGAAAAAAACATTTTAATACACATTTTGGGTGGAATTTTCGATATAACAGAAAAATTATTTTTCTTGTAGGTATTACCCGCAACGAGTCTGGTTTGCTCGAAAAGAAACGGGTTTCCTGCTATCATTGCAATAAGACCTTTAAGACAGAGCTGATACTTCGTACACATATTAAAAATACGCACATGGAAAAGGATCCATTGAAATGCACCGACTGTGAAGATATTTTTAACTCCGAAGTGCGTCTGCGTCATCATTTGATGGTCGTGCACAATCGTCTCGAGGGTACTTTGGCATGTCCTCACTGTCCAAAACGATTCGTGAATCAATTACGGCTAAAGACTCATATGATCTCCCATTCTGAGGAAAGACCATATACTTGCGAGATTTGTGGTTTCAATTTGAAGACAAAGATTCAGCTGATTAAGCATCATCAAAATCGACACAGCGACGAGAGACCTTTGCAGTGCAAGTAAGTGAATTATTATACGTTTGTAACAGGAAAAAAATTGATTTTTTAAATTTTTATATACAAGATTACTTCAAAGTTATTTTATTCTTCTTAAAATATTCATATGACAAATAATTCGTCGTAATTTTTTCTGTAAAATATAAATATATTGAAAACGCACAATTAAAATACATTTCAAGTATTATTACGCATTCAATCAGAAAACCTGTATCTCTCTCGCGCGAGTATGATTTAATAACAGTTTGAAAGACTGCAATTCGTAATCGCTTGCGTCTTGTCAAAATGGAAAAGTTAAAAATGGTATTCATATTATATATATTTTTTATTTACGTATGATTACATTTATTTATTGTTTCAATATGTTTCAGATACTGTCCTTGGCGATGTAAGCAAGTGAGTGCTCTCGTTTGTCACGAGCGTACGCATACCAATGAACGCCCATATTCATGCAGCGTGTGCCGGCAACGTTTTAAATATCTCGGCGATAAAAACAAGCATGAACGTCGTCACGAGAGTCTCGGTGGTTCAGGTTTCAAGCGTATTGTACCCGGAAGAAATCTTAAACAGAAGAATTCGAATCCGGCGTGCGTCAATTCCGACGTCGAATCTGATCAGGACGATATCGTCAAGCGCTCGGTGAGTCAACTGGATATGCATGTTACCGAAGAGCAATTCGAGGAAGGACAAATGGTTAAATTCGAAGAAGTTAAGTTTGAAAATGGAGAGCAATACGAACATGTGTATGAGCAGGTAAGGCTCTTATTTAGTAGCTTTATTTTAACATTTCTGATTACTTTTGTCGGCGAGGAAATGTTGAAGAAAATATATGAAGTGTAGTCCTAATGAACAGATGAATCTTATTGGCTTTTTAAAATTTCTTTTGCGAATTTGATTGTTCTTTTAGGAGTATGAAGAAACTTCGAGAGAAGCATCGGAAGCTACCGAGTTAATTATGAACATAGAAGATTCCAATATGTACACTGAAGAAGTTACGGCCGATAGTATAGAGTCTGGCGCAGAGATCATAACAGATGAAATTATAACGAATGATATTTTGCAATCTGGCACTGCGGTGGTGCTACAAAGCGAAGACGACTCTGGGAAGATTCAAGTGATACCCATACCAGTGGTGTTATCTCTGCCCGACTTGTCCGATGCAAACACTGAAGTTAATCTCCCAACCGCATCAATCATGTATAACAATTAGATTTAACTTCACAGATTTTTTCCTGTAAATTGAACGTATTGATAAAAGATTCAAGAATTTTTAAGTTTTTGGACCCCATTTAATCTCCTTGATTGAATATTGTGGTAAATATATGTAAGTGATATCATGACGTAAAAGTAAAAAATTTTGATTTCTTGTAATTTCTATATAATTGAGTTCTAATTTTTATATATGTAACCACAGGAGAGAGATTCCGTTAAGTCTAGAAAATATGTGATATAACATTTCTTAAATTTGATGGAGTTTTCTAAATTTCATTTTCAAATTTTGTATTTTCAATTAGAAATGTTTTAAATCCTTATAAAGTTTTAACTTTTATATCTTTGGATCATTAAATTATAATGCAGGAATACATAAAATAATCTATCAGTATTTATCAGTATTTGTCTCATCAGTCAATCCGGACTTGAACAAATTTATGTATAAATACTGATATATGGGACCTACAGTTTAACGCTGGATGATTAAAAATCTCTTGATCATCAAATGGAGCTATTTTTGGTTTTTTTTTTAAACGCGAAAAATTACATATGTGGACGCAAGTGGGATTGAACCAAATCTATAGATCGCGAGTCAATCGCACTAAGCGGCAAGCCATACGACGCCTCGGATAGTTCCACACTATCACGAAACTAATGCCAGCGAAGACATTATTTCTAGGCATTTCTTCTTCTTCTTCCTCTTACGTTAGGTCTCAGGCCTGTGTTACATTTTTCTCATATGCTTGTGGCGCACATGCTGATTATTTAATTGCCACGAGCATATGGAACTTACTGTTTTAGTGCTGGTTTCGAACGGCAGATTTTTCGAGAGGTGTTTCTGTGGGCGAAGACACTCCCACACAAGAGATTTTCCAGCCTTTTTCGAGAGGACATACGAGCGTAAATATTTTGGTTCCTACCAGAATTGAATCTGAGATTTTTGATAGACCAATGCGCTACCTACCATGCCACGCTCGCGCTCCTCTCGCTATTCAAATAAAAATAAGTCCGTAAGACAACAAGATCTTAATAATCGTCCACGTTTTATGTCAACAGAGTCACTGCGAAATATTAACAGACGTAAATTCTGGTTCATTTAGCTATATTTACAGCGTTTTTCCTTTATTTCAAACTTTGAATGCATTTGTCCATTAATATATTTCAAATACAGGAAATACAGTTTAAAAGAATAGTTCTAATAGTAAGATTTAAATATTTTTACTACGCGCTCTTGTACTTTTTCCTTGCCCAAATTTTTTAAAATCTATCTCTACATATATATTATAGAAATTATTTATTCACTTAAATTCAGAAAATGTAACATACGGCTAAAAGAACAAACTTTTAGTATGTATTTTGCTAATGCTTATTATATTTTACAAAGATAGTTAAAGTGATGAATTCAGTTTATATGTATTAAGTCTTGAATAAAATGTAATGTACTATATAAGAAAATGCATATTTAAAAAAAATGTCACGGATTATTATTCTAACGTTCTTTCACTTTTTTCAGAATAAAAATGGATTTCTAAATAAAATAACCATATGTAAATCGATATATCTAATTTTACGAGAAAAAAATTTGCACTTTTATATATAATATGCATTTGCAAATATAAAAATTGAAGAGGAAAACAGGAGTTAAATATAGTGATGGATGTATATATATATATATATATATATGTTTTTTTTTTAGGAGGAAGATGATTATATATTAATAAAATTAATGAAAAAGGCACTTATAAGGTTAGAGAAATTGTTTTAAAAATAAGGGTACATACATAATGTATAATTAAAATTAACTTTATGTTAATATAATTATCATTTATGACAAAATGATAAATTTTACAGCTGAAAGAAAAGTGAAGAGACATCGGTACATATATGTATTTGTTTGCCGACGTTTTTTTGGCATTCCAATTTGAAATTAAAATTATAAATATATACGTCACTACTCGTTAAAGTGTAATTATTTGCTGCAGCTATGGATTATGACATAGCAATCAAGTTATCTCAATTTTTTTCTCTGCATTATTACATTCAAACAAATCAGTATTTCTCGACTTGTATACGACAAAATATATATATGAAATGTACGCAGAAGAGACTTTCTTTCAGATTTATAGTTGTAAATAGAAACAGCCGTAAATCGTGAATTATTTATAATCGTAATTATTTTACAATCGTATAACAATATTGTGTAATCTTGCAACGAAATATATTTTTAATGTTAGGAATTGAAACTTCAAATGTCTAGATTTAGTCATAGGAACTTGTGCATTTTTCTTCACTTTAAAAATCTAAAAATTTTTTATTTTTTAAATTCTTTAACCGCTGCAACAGAAATTATGCTGCAAAATATGTAAAAAAATTCAAGGAATATAAAAACATCAAGAAACCATTATGATCAATGTTTTATAATAACAAAACATTAAGCAATAATATGCAAATATATAAAAAAAATTTTAAACTTATAAATCAGATTCTTAAGAACATGTAAAGATTTGATTGTATAAATGTATCCAGTTTTGTCATTAATTAAGAGTTTAAAATTATTTCAATTATAATTATTAACAAGATATAAGATATAAGATAGACAAAAAATAACGTACGCAGGAGTACTGTTTAAACAAATCTTTTCATGAGAAACACATTGAATATATATATTTTTTATTATATACATTTATTCTCTATGTATTTATATAGAAAATATCAGACTCTTCGTACTTCATTTGTATAAAATAAAATTTTATATACAATAGAGGATTATTGTGAATATACCGGATGATGCATCCGAAAGAATACATTTCGTACAGCACAGAAAGGTTGCAAAAACACTATAGAAATATTTCATTGCAAGATTGCAATATTATGTATCATACAGTTATGTATAATTTAGTCTGTTAATTAAATGACTAAAAATTCGTAACGTTAGAATTTAGAAACGTCTGCCTGTCAAGGTAATATAAAATGTATCATCACGCAAAGCATAGTTTCGGTACGATGCACATATATTAGTGACAGTGTTATAAATATCTAATGATATTATACATTCGGTATTAGTAATTTAAACGGATAAACTTGAAAAAAACGTAGAGATTCAAAGTAAGATATAAAAATCTTGTCTTTTTTATATACCTTATAGTATATAAAAATAAATTTAATAAAAATAGCAATGTAACCGTAAATATTACGTTATATAATAAATAATCAAATATAGTCGCAATTACAGTATATGTTGTCATAGTATATGTATATTGAGAAACAAATTTAAGTTATGAAAAAATTATTTGAAATTAATCAGAAAAGTACATACATTTATTAGATAAGTAAATGCATATGATTTTATTTTAGTTATGTCAATGGCTATTATTGTATTTGTTAGTACATAAGGTTTTGTCAGTACTTGCTTAATAAATCAGAATTGAACTTGACAATTTTTTGTTGCCACAATTGCTATGGGTCTTGTAATTTTGCAATGTTTCTTTTTACAATGTTTTCACAAAATTACAACATGTTGTAATGTAGCTAAAGATTCTGTGCTGCATGAAATTCAAATGTGTAACGTTTGACATAAAGTTTGTAAGTAAAGTTTATTTAAATTTCAATGTAACTTACACATTTATTTGAATTAATATCTCTACTTCAAAATATTTATGAAGTCTTTCTGCGCTTATGCTTATTCCAATGATCGTATGTATCTTTGAAAATTCTTTCTAAGTAGAATCGGAATGTTCCTCTCGTCTCGAGAAAAAATAAAATTCTTTTATCTCTTTATTTTATTATTGATCGCGAAAGAATTGTATTGCAAATTCATGCCGATTTCATTATAAAAAAGCTATACATAAAGATATTTAAGTGCAAAAGTAATATAAATATTTTGGTCGATAAAATATTCAATGTACATTTCGCTAAGAATGCTACATGCACATTATTTTATCGATTACACTATTTATATCAAATTTTTGTTATTAAAAAACTTGAGACCTTTAGCATGCATTTGTAGAGAATAATGCACGTTCAAATTCTATTGATTTTCAACGAATTTTAATAGTTTGATATTAGTTTTAAAATAAAATAATATATTAATGTTCTGATGAACATGAATCAGATAAACGAATTGTATCTCCTTAAATATAGTTTTATAATCGGGATTTTTTTTTACAAAAAAAATCGATCTTTCTTTGTACAAGCTGTTCTGAATTAACCGCACTATCTTTTTTAATCTGAGTTGCTTTTCTAAATTACTTCTGAAATAATTTTTCAAATTTATCAAATCTTTGATAGAGGAGAAAGGAAAAACGATACTTCTTTCTCTTTTTCTCATATTTTTTTAAATATGTCAGTAGCCAAACTTCAAATTAAGGTTCGTCAAAATTCATTAAAAATCGTCCAAAGATCAAATTTTTAACGCTCATTAGAGTTCAAATTTTAATTTTTGTCTAAACTTTGGTAATATTGCACAAGTACTTGCCATGCTTTAGGTGCCATGAAACCATTCGGAGGATTCTGGCCTGTCTCTGCTAATCCTGCAAATAAAATAATTAATGTTGAATCATACGTACAAAATTTCGAATTTCAAAAGTTTCAGTATTATATACAATTTTTCAATTTTTTAAAACATCTTGAAAAAAAATATAACAAAAACATATTGAGATAATTTGTAGGATAAATTCTATAATGTTAATCGTATGAATATAAAGATCAGGCGTAAAATTTATATTTTAATTTTCTGTTTTATCTTCGCTTTTACCTTGCTGTACCTTGTGCTTATCTTTGTTTTTATATTATTTTATTATTAATATGTGTCTATTTTGCTTAATTTTGCTTTTAGTATTTATCTTTCACTAATCATTTTTCTTATATTGTTCATATATATTTTATAGAATATTAAAACTTATGTATTATAGAATATCATAATCAAAAACTCACCTCGCATCTTTGTTCCCGAAATAAATTCAAAATCTTGCTTTCGCTCAGGTTCGAAGAACGTCATTTTACCATTCCGTATATCATAAGCGGCCACTTTAAATGGAATGATCTCGAGATTATGAAGCCCTCGGGCCATGGAGAGTACTCTGGCGCCATGAGTGGGATCATACAAATTGCCGTCAGGCGTGGCATCTTTGTTTGGATGTGGTATACCCGCAGGATCCCTACCTACGATGTAAAAATTGGCGCCAGCGTTCATCCTAGCCTTTGCGTGCCATTGCACCTGCATAAAAACAATTGTGTTTAGTTCATTTATGTTACTCACAGTAAGTACAGTAAAAGATGCAAGGGATTACAACAGAAATAAAGTCAAAGTTTTGTTAGCAAACCGGCTGAAATTAAAAGTCAAATTATAACTAAAGCTAAGGCTCGTTAAACTAGTTACAATTTTCACCTCAATTGGTCCAGCATACATCATCGGGCTGGGAAAGATGGCTAGCAACGTAGAATTAGCATCCAGCACACCCTCGTCCAGAACGGCCTTATGCTGCAGAATCCTGGTGTATAGGGATACATCGTCTTCTTTCGTCCAGCCACCTAGCGGATGAAGTAGCAGCACAGGATTTTTGAAACCACGCTCCTCCAACAACAGTCTTTTTGTATCCTTATGTGATAAACAAGGTGATTTTCATTTATATGTTGTTATATGAAGGAAAACGATTTGCTTTGAACATATGATATACCTGCATAAGAAGCGCATGTCCATTGTGAATGGGGTTTCTTAGCTGGAAAGCAAATACAGCGTCAGCTTTCATTTTTCGACATCTGGCACGTATCTCATTTGGCGTGAGTCTGTATTTGTCGAGTCCATCGTACCATTTAATCCTCTCCAACACTTCAAGGTCGCCACCCATCAACCAGTCGCCAGAATCGTAAATCATCCTGACGTAGGGATGACCTAAGTTGTTAGTGCCAAACTGCCAACTGCAACGCTCCTCTTTTCGATGGAAATAAAATTCCGGTCTTCGTAGGATGGCCAAAGCTTTTTGTTTGTGCCTCAAAGTCACAGCAAGAGAATTTTCCAAACGGTTCTTATCAATCGTGCTTATTGCAAGGACAATTGGCACCGATTGGTTCACTTCTTTGCCATCTTCGAGCAAACACCGCAAGTGTTGAGCCTTAAAGAAAAGAAATTATAATGATTCAATGATTAAGTTGATAGATAAAATCACATCACTTAATTTTCAGGTAACACATATGCGGGATGTAATCATGTTTCAAGGTTGCTTCAAGTATACCTGAAGATATTGATGTTCCCTCATAAAACCTGTTAATGGTGTCGCCCATCCTTCTGCTAAAACTTGCAGCCATTGCACGTCGATTTCATTAATATCCACGCATTGTAGAGTTTCTGCTTCCATTTTTGCAAAAGCTAGCTTAGAATCCGGAACAAAAAGCTCCTTGATTAGATCTGATGGTTTTGCAAACGGCGGAATGATACAGTGCTTCTCTAAAAGCTCAATTACAGTCGAAGCAGACTCCTCAGGAGTGCAATTCTCGGTCTTTACAATTAAATCAGGTTTCGTGGGTCTCTCATACATTTGATCAATGCCAGTGAAACCTTTAATGGTACCCTGTCGCGCTTTTTTGTAAAGGCCTTTAGTGTCGCGAGCTTCACAAATTTGCAAGGGTGTATCTACAAATATCTCGAAGAAGGGCAAGTCAGCTTCTTTATGAATCTGCCTTGCCATCTGTCTATCTTCTTCAAAAGGTGACACGAAGCTGCAGAGACATATTTGTCCGCTGTCGGCAAAGAGTTTTGCTACTTCAGCCACTCTTCTAATATTTTCTTTTCTATCTTGCTTGCTAAAAGTTAGATTGCAATTTAGACCACTCCTAACGTTGTCGCCGTCTAGGCCGTAGGCAGGAATACCATGATTCACTAAAATTGCTTCCATTTGAAACGAGATGGAGGTCTTGCCAGCACCAGAGAGACCAGTTAGCCATACAGTGCAACCTCGAAAACCACGAATACAGCCTATAGCTTGTCCCCGTTTGGCTCTGGATACGTGATGCGCTTGCTCCGATACGTTTGCGCAGGTCTAAAAGAATTTTCAAAATTTTATAAAATATATTCAAGTTCAAACATTTTCACAATTTTATTATTTGGAAATAATTTCCTGAAGAAATAGAATGTAATTTGAAATATCAAAAGATTTAATGTGTTTGTTGTGTTTTTCTCAAGGAGAAACTATCTCATTTCGGACTAAATGCAAAAAGTTTGTCGTGAAATATTATCACTCTTAACTTGATATTTTTTGATGGACATGTTAAATTTATATAATTAGAGATTTCTACATTAATTTTTTGATTGATTAATACAATTCTTTTTAGTATAAGTGTCTGAAATTTGTGCTAACAATACTTGCTGTAATATTACATGTATTTTTACAGTTAAATAAATATTTATTTCAATATTTATCTATGCTCATGGATATGTTAATTTCAAAGAAAATTATTCAAAAAGAGAGGACAGGTATAATTACAATTTCAAATGAATCTTCGAAAATGAAACTTTCCATAAAAGGTTCGATTCCATGTTTTAGACAACATAGATTTCTTCATAATTTAATCAATTTCTCTTCCATATAGTGTCATCCATAACGAATCATCCTATATAAAATAAGACATTAAGTCTTTCGACAGACAAACAAGGTATTCTTATTTTTTTCAAATTTAATTTTGTACCATGGTTAAACAATAAAATATTTAAATCTAAAATCTGATTGTTCCTATTTATATCTGTACTCTTGTACTTTTTGTATTTAAGATAAATACAAAATATATACATACATGCATATATTTTGAAGAAAAAGATGAAAAAAAAAAGATAATAAAAAATTAATTTGGTACATATGAAATACAGTAGATATCAAGCTAAAGAGAATTATATACGTAATCCATACAAAGCAAATATAAACCTTGTTTTATAGGCTTTATTATATAATTTTAATCTAATCATGCTGTACGAGGCGAAAGAAGTGATATTGCATGAAATAAACGTACCATCAGCTTTTTATTTGGTGGCGGTGCGATACTCTGCTCGGCATTACTCGACGACATGATTGCAGCTGCTGGCAGTTACAAGTTTATGAGCATATACGTGGCAATTGTGTTAAATGCGATCGAAGGCGACAAGTACGATAACGGATGACGGTTTGTAATTCCATGTTGACAATCACCGACGTTGATTGCATTGCGTTGCGATTCACTAAGCTGTCTTCGTCTTCTTCATCCTTGATTCGCTCCGATTCCGTCATCGGAGTCGATTAATAACCAGATATAAGATTCATTAAATTGTACTGTACTGCATCAATAATGCTACGAAAGTAGCGCAAAGATATTAACCATATCGAAACCTGAGTCAAAAGGTGAGAACGAGACCATTCATCATTGTATGGGCATCGCCATATTGAAAATTAGACCCTAGATACTAGCACTATCTGAATTTAAGGAGCAAAACTACTTAAATATATATGAATCATTAGTGAATTGAGACAACTTTTAATTAGTATTTTTAATAATTTCTACACTTTTAAATTGATTTGCTATATTTTTTTTACAAATGATGCAAGGCGATTTCATCATTTTTATAATTAAATTTATTAATTATTGTTAGAAACTATAACACTCTAATAAATGCTTTTACCGACGGTAGGGAAGAAGAGAATGTAATACCTCCTAAGTTCAGAGGTGCTAGTTGGTCTGTTTTCTGTTCCTGCACTAGACTGTTCTAAAACTATCTTTCTCGCTTTAAACAAATATCAAAAGTCTCACTTTAAGTTCCAAAAGTGTACACTAGTTCATCCACAGAAGACAGACGAGTAGACCTAGTATTTAATATGGCGCAGGCCATATGATATATGATAACATCGTCGTAACGATTGTTCTCAAGCTATTTTCTTTAGGTTAGGATTTCTTATTTTTAATCTTATTATCTCGTAATTACATTTGTTATTAATCTTTGTATGTAAATATTTGACATACAGTGCATCATTGTTGCTACTATTAACATGCGACTGTCAACTCGATTTAATTTTTTTTTAGATTCTACGATCTCTATAATTACTTGTTCCTGAATAAGAGACTGTCAAGTGCTATCTCGTGCTCATTTCTCAGTGTGGTATAATTGAGTTGTAAAATATTTGCAAATATGTTCCCCTTACACATATTATCGAAGTAAGTACATTTGCACTATAATATTGAAATTAACAGATAGTTAAAAATATTGTGTATTAAGATGTCTGTCGAGAAAGTTGTCTATGGCTTAATGTGTAGAATTTTTATTATAATAAGCATATAATAATGAAATATTGTATAATTGAACATGATTATATATCTTCAAGGGTAATGAGTCGTATAGTTATTTTCAATTTATATTTTATCTACATAGTTTGTCATTTAAAATTTTTAAATTAAACTAAACTAGATCTTTATTTTTTTATATACATACGTGCAGTTATGCTGTATAAAATGATTTATTATATTATTATTGATTTATGTTTTTATTAGACTTGTATTATCCTATATAAAATACTATCTATGAATTTATAAATTTTGTTATTATATCAAGAAATATATTTCACAGATGTAATATAAGATCCTCAAGCGGAATATTATTTCAATGGATAAATATTTCCACAAGATTGTGCTCTTCATCTTCATCATCATCAGATTCATCAGATTCTGATTCTGATTCTGAAAAAACAAAACCAAAGGCAACGCATGTTAAAAGTGCAAGTTCTGCAAGTGCAACATCAGATAACAAATATGATTTGGAAAACTTTTTGAATAACATGATACAAGTAAATTATGAGATGTTTGTGTAATATCTATTTTAAATTCTGTTAAATCCAGAATATATTATTTTATCTCTATTAGGAATCTCTATTATTTTACTCTATATTTAGTAAACTATACAGAGATATTAACAATAAAAGTTCTTACTTTAAAAAAATAATAAAAATAATAAAAATTTTCTTTTTTAAAAATGTTCTAATATTTAAAAATAATTTTTTTTTAATTATTGCATTTAAGAACACAGAAATCAAACTGAGTATTTAAATAATAATTATGCTAAATTGTGTTATATTTTAAAGTAAAATGTTAATACATTTAAAAGTAATATATAATGAGATATTTTTTAGAGACAAATGTAAGCTAGTATATACTTTAATGAAGATATCTGTTATTATTTTCTTAGACGAGAAAGACGCAGAAAACTATTGATGTTGCCATGCAACCTAAAAAGAAGAAGGATAAATCAAATAAAAAACATGAATCTTTTGGTAACTTTATCTATTGATAATTCTATCTTTGTGCAGGTTCTCGTCTTGCCTAATATGTTAAATTATTTTTTTTTGTAGAAAAGAAAATTGTAAGTGCGGCAGAAGGTGTGGCTAACGTGCTTGGTGGAGATAAAACCAAAACAACGTCAGATTTGCTTGAAAAAGTTCTTGCATCTAGAGTAACAGCATTAAAAGAAGAACAGGGAAGCACGTATGTAGATATATTGTTGCATCACTGAGTACAATAAATTATATATATTACATATAGTAATATGTATATGTTTACACATATACATTACTTGTAATTCTATAAGTTTTTTTTTTTAATATTTTTATGATATAATTTTATTTAACAGTAAAATGCAGAAAAATGTTAAACAATTGGCAAATTACGATGTAAAAAAAAGTTCCCAAGACGAACATTTAGAAAAAAAGTCTATAATACAAACCCTGCTGGACGAATATAATAACCAACCAATAAAGAAAGTAATTGAAAATAGTGTATCAAGAAAGTTATTACAAAGTGTTAAAGCATCTAAAGAGAAGTTACAGGATACTGATAAAACAACACCTCATACCAGGTATTGCACGAAATATAATATTAATTATTATATTATAGAGATTAAATCCATTCATTTATACAAATATCATATGGTATTATTTATTATATTATATTATAATCTAACATATTTAGATATTTTAATATATTTTAAATATATATTTAACGTAATTTTTAATTGATTGTTATATGATAGATTCAAAGATATCGATTTATGGAATGGAAAGCCTAGTGACATTTTTGAAAGTATGAATGCCGCTTCACCAAATATACCGGAACTGAAAACATGGGCGGCATTAGAACAAAGAGAATTAAAAACATTAACAACTTATCCACCTGCCAATGTTTTTCAAGAATTAATTCTTTGGACGGAGCAAGGAAAATTATGGAAATTCCCTATTGACAATGAGCAAGGTTTCTACTACACGTACTTATATATTATGTTCTTCTGGCACTTGGAAAAACTGAGTTTAATTTCTATATATTTCAGGAATGGAAGAAGAGCACAATGTTCATTTCTCAGAACATGTCTTTATGGAACGTCATCTAAAAGGATGGTGTCCTAAATCAGGACCAATTCGTCATTTTATGGAATTAGTATGCACTGGACTTTCAAAGAATCCATATTTGACAGTTCAAGAGAAAATTGGACATATTATGTGGTATAAAGAATACTTTGAATCTAAACAAGATTTGTTGCAAGAAGTAGGAGCAATTCAGCAGCCATTCTCTGACAAAATAAAAGAAATTACAAAATAAAATAACGTATATGTTAGTATATTCTACAATTTTAATGTATTTCTTATTTCCAAATTTCTCCTTTTACATCCCCATACATAAATATATTATAAATGTTCTTTAAAATGTACAAAATGCAATTTTATTATTGACATGCAAAAATGTTTAACTCTAAATTATAAATATGAATCCTCATAATCTTCAATTAGTAAGTTTTTATCTACAGATAATTTCATTTGTATACTGTCATTCACAGGATCCATTGATAATATCACAATTCTGTTTACAACTAGCAATCCAGGATTATCCATACTTTGATGTAAAATTAAATCGATTTCATCTCCTATTTTCATCTGTTAAAATTATTCCATGTATAATTGTACAAGATATAAAGATAATAATAATCTTACTAAGACTATATCAACAGGTTACAGTTTTATTACAAAAATAATAAACTTACCTCTTTAGATTTCTTTAATACTTTATTTCCATTTATACGAATCTTGCTTGAATAAAAGGCCTCGTCAATTTTACTAAGAAAAATGTGAAGTAAATAAAATTTAAATAAAAATATAAATTATGAAGCAATGTTAAATTTGTACAAATATAGTACACAAATAAAATTAGACATACTTGCGAGAGATTCCAAATCCAGCTTTGGAAATGGTATCTAATCGAATAGAAGATATTCTTACTTTGACAACTTTTGAACCTATGAGAGTTTCCTTCTCATCATCTTTTTCTTTTTCCTCGTCAGAATCCTCATTCTCATCTTTTTTCTGCAATATATTTTCAAAGAGAATATATTCATCTGTGTTTAAAAGCTTACCGGAGGAACAAACAAATGGAAGATATTAAATAGGTCATATTAAGGAAAAGAAATTAAATAAATTATATTAATTACAATATTAGCAGCCTTCTCTTTGGATTTGAATCTTTTTGCTATGTACAAGTGACAATGATTTTGTACACTATTTGGTTTTGCATCGCCATTACA
Source organism: Trachymyrmex cornetzi (assembly GCF_001594075.2). Taxonomy (NCBI): domain Eukaryota; kingdom Metazoa; phylum Arthropoda; class Insecta; order Hymenoptera; family Formicidae; genus Trachymyrmex; species Trachymyrmex cornetzi. The sequence continues at coordinate 488,429 of NW_017296636.1, read as the reverse complement.
AAAGAGATTTGATTGTAAAGGATCTCGTAGGCGACAAAGTGTACGCGCATTGTAACACACCGATCTCCTAATAATATTAACTGTCACTTTGGATAACATAACAACTTATCCAATCACAATTTGGAATATCTACTTATTGGTTAGATAACCTTTCACAATGGAGCAAACGTGTTTAATTGTATCGAGTTCTTTTCCTGTCGTATATTTATTGAAAAAATGCAAAATATGGGCGTTTTTAGCCATAAAATATTATAAACATTAATTATTCATCCTTAATTATCTCAACTTTTAAGATTAATCGCTAAATTAAGAGATGTAAGGGGCTCCGTACAATAAAAGAAATAGGGAACAGAGAATAAAAATTTCAACCTATCAGAAATCATGTCAGTGGAATACGCAGGTGTATTTCACAATACATGATTTCTAATAGGTTGATGTTCTTATTCTCTGTTTTCTGTACCTTTTATTGTGCGGAGCCCCTAAGTTTACTTTGTATCTGTACTCTACGGAAAGAGTGTACAATGGACTTATCATTCTTCCTCTTTTTCTTTCCAATGTCTAATTTTATATATCCATCTTATTTTGAGTGCAGAAAGCGCGACGCAATGTAATTATAAAGAACAATGTAATTATAAAGAACTATCTATCACTGCATCCATCAGCAACAAGATAGTATTATACCTTGGAGATTTCTAAATAAGAAAGCAATCCGTGACGAAAATAAAAACCAGAGCATAAAAATCGAATGTAGGGAAAAGTAACGATAAAATCGTAAACGATAATTCATCATTCAGCTAGGTTTGCCTAAAAAATCTTTATATCTTTTCTAAACATATATATACATATTTATATCGAAAATTATGGAGATTAAATAATTAACATTTTTTTAGACTAATCTATTAAATTATAGAAATTACAAAATTACTATATAAAATATATGTAGTTCATATATATGTATATATTATATAAACTATCGAGTGCGAGCGTGGCATAGCAGGCAGCGCATAAGACTGCTACTACTACTATACCAGAGATTCCGAGTTTCGATCAGGGATGCCAGACCTTTCGATCTCAGGCAGAACCAAAAAAATGTTTTTGAACGCTCGCAGCCCTTTCTCGGAAGGCAATAGCAAACCACCGAGAGTATCTTTGCCAAGAGCACTTCTGTTCAAGCCTTGTGTCCACGATGCTAGAAATCGGTCCGAGATCTCGGATGAAGAAAGCATTGACCAATCGCAATGGTCATGTGATCAAATTGTTCAAATGTGATACTAGACAGGGTGGCACCCAGTTGGACACGGCTCAATTGAACACGAGTCACTCACAGCGCTTGAAACTACAAAGCTCCTAAGCACCGGTCGCTGTGATTGGTGGTGTCCAATCGAACCGTGGTCAATCGGGATCACCCCTTTTGACATTAAGTACATTTTTTTTCATGACATTGGTAATTACCAATTGGTATAGCGCTATGTCACTAAAAAAACATGTGTTTAATGTAAAAAAATCATTTTAAGAAATCATTCATATAATATTAAAAATTCATATTATGAAGTATGTTATGAATTATCTCAAAATTTAAACTCATTTAAAAATTCATATTATGAAGTAATGTTATGAAGTATGTTATGAATTATCTCAAAATTTAAACTCGTGCTTTGCGGATCACAAGTCGAAGATACGTACATTCCGCTGTATTTTATATTAAAGTTGTTTAAAAACTTGCACGCTTATAAAAGGTTACGTTAAGTAGATCCTAGTCCAATATTTGTATTTACTTTTTGCAATCGAGTGGGACCTCAAAAGATTGTTCGTGTCTTAAAAAATTTAAAAGAAGGTTTCATTATTTTTACACTCGCTTTTTATCCAAAATTCACAAAAAAATTTGAAAATTATGACGATTTTTCAAGTCGAACCTTCCACCGTACTTTCGAAACCGATCGAGTATAAAATCTGAAAAAAAAATGTTAATCGGAGATATTCAATTTTTGTATTATGTGTAATGTTAATCATTTTTTTCGTATATAAACGAACATATATTTTTATTTTCATTTATAGAAATAAAACATGTAATATGTAAATATGAAAATATAATAAACTTGAAAATATAATAAACTTGAAAAAAATTGTCATGTATTTATTACGTATCGGCGTCTTGTTACTATTCGTATACGACATATATGAGAAAAGTGTGTACTAGTGATAAATGTAAAATAAATGTGAATTAAATCTAAAATAAATATTAAAGAAACGTGAAAAGAATATATATTTAAGTTAAATTACGTGTGCATGTATGTTACAAAAAACTATAATAAATGTGGAATAAATGTAAAATAAATGTGAATTAAATATAAAATAAATAGTAAATGAACGTGAAAAAAATATTTGTTATATATATATTACAAATGACTAATAAATGTGAAATAAATGTAAAATTATTAATTCGAGGAGTAGAAAGTAATGTTCTAGGATCACTAGGTAAAGTCGAATGACCCCCCGATGATTTTAATATTTTCAATAAACCTCTTAGTGCACTATGACTTATATTATTAGTAATAGCCCATAAACGTAAATCTTTTTTAAAGTCATTTTCGTTATTATTGTTGCTAATTGAGGAATTTAAACTTTTTACACTGCTACAAGACATATTTGGTGAACTATCATTAAAATGATTATGTGTATTAATAGAAATATTTTCTAAAACATCATCAGAAATCTCATTAAAATCAATATCATCGTTGTCATTATTATTAGTTTCAGTATTGATATTATTAGTATCATCGTTATTGTCAATGTTATTATTAATATTTGTAGTATTCTGCAGTTGTGAAAGTTCTAATAAAATAGCTGTATTGTGACGTAACTTTCTATAAAATGTTGTTTTTGAATGTTCCATATTTTTATACAATATAGTAATTAATAAAAGATAAATAATGTTAAATAAATAATGAATATACGATATACAACACTACTATACATACAACTATTATACATATGCATATAATATTCGATTACTACATGTTTTCGAAGACAATATATTATTAGATATGCAACTATATACTGATTTGGGATAACGAAAGTACAAACTACAAATATTTAGTTAATTATGTGCAAGATATTAAGATTCGAGAAAAAGTGTAAAACAAACCTATAAAACACACAGTACATGGAATAGAGAATCAACATAGAAAATTCTGTTAGATAGACTTCTTCCACATAGAAAATTCTTCTTCGTGTCCTCTGGATTTATGTTTTACTTCAGTGGATTAAATTATCATGATTTCTTGGACGAATGTGAAATTATAACTGTCTCCTTGAGGACAAAGATGGCGGAAAACATACAAGATCGAGACGCGTGGTCACGTAACTGGTCACATGACTATGAGGAAGAATTTACTCTGATTAATCACAGATCGCAGCACAGGCGTACAGTGTCCTCTGCTGAAAAGAATATTCCTAGAACATTCAAAATGTTCAATTAAATTTTGAATGTTTTAGGAATATTTTATAAATATTCAATATGAATATTCTCGGAAAAGAATATTGATACGGACATGGAATATTCATAGAATTTTGTGTGCTATCTGGGTTAGTTGACACATGAATTTTAAATTAAATATTTTTTAAATGTTTAATAAATGTTTTTTTTGCAATGGTAACCTACAAATGTAAAATCAAAATGAAGAAAAAATATTTAAAAAACATTTAATCAATGTGATCTGCTGATTGGGCACCCGATCATTGAATAATTTTTTACTCAAATACTATCAACTTTACAGAAAAATTGTAAAAGACAAAAATTATTTATTTTCTTCTCATAAAGTTCTAAGAATTTTTTCAGAATTTTTTCAGAATTTTTTAACACCGTATTTTCTCATGTTGGTAAAAATAAGAAAATGCAGTACTAAAAAGTTGATAAAAAATTCTGAAAAAATTCTCAGAACTTTATGAGAAGAAAATAAATAAATTTTGTCTCTTGCAGTTTTTCTGTAAAGTTGATAGTATATCAAACATATAATATTACATATGATATTATCGATGCGTTGCAGCGCGATTGCATCTTCCGCGCCACTTCTACAGTTTACTGGTATTGTGGATT